>NC_053156.1:218840915-219140915 GCF_016835505.1 Polypterus senegalus
TATATATATATATGACAGCAACACTCATAACAGTGACAAAACAATTACATTGACAATCATGTTACGTTATTTTTAATATGTTTCCTTTTCTTTTTCATAACTTCTTTAACACACTACTTCTCCGCTGCGAAGCGCGGGTATTTTGCTAGTTATTCATAATGAGGCAGGATTGGTCAGACAAAAAGAAAACAGATGATCAGTACTGCATCCTAATTATGCTTGTGCTGATTGTGCATGTTCTATATATTCTTTTAAAATAGGCCTGATTTTTGCCAAATGGTTAAAACCAGTGTGTGTTCGCTTGCTGTATGCAGGACGCTGAACTAAAAAAGAGAAAAGAAACCACTGAAGAAATTAATATAAACTGTGAAAAAGGAGCTTTTGGATAGACAATAGTGTTAGAACAACCGTCTGATGGAACACCACCATTAAAATAAAATTTAATTACATATGTGTAATCAGTGGTTGCACAGGCAGACGTAAATGCAGGTTTTGCTCAGAGTACAAGCCACATACATTTATGTTATCTTTCACTACCTTCCACTCAAGCAGATCAGGGCCCAGCCTGGTAGAAAGGCCAAGCATCAGAGTTATCTCACCTTGCTAAGGCTGTCATGAAGCTTAGCAACAAGTGTGTAATGGTTGTGTGACTCTCAGATTCACACTGCTGATAAATAGAGATTTGTTTTTATTTCAGGGACTCCATGAACACACCCAGCCTTGACACAGTATATACGCACACAAAGAAACATAATAAAATATCTTAAAACTAGCAGACCTGGCGCTGCATGTTTAACTGGCTAGTTCCGGCAGCGGATCGTGGTTTTCCAATCTAGATGTCTTGTCTTTTTCTGATTCTTATAACTGCCTGGTTTCAGCAGCCAATCGTCCTTTTCCCAATCTAGAAATCCTGTCTTCTTTAGATTCGTTTAACTGCCTGATTTTGGCAGCGAATCATTTTTTTTCTAACGTAGAAGTCGATTCTTGTTGAGATTTGTTTAATCATCTGATTTTGGCAGCCAAGCGCTTTTTTTCCAACCTAGAAGACCTCTCTTGTGATTCGTTTAATGGCCTCGTTGATTGCATGTCTTCCAAGGTAGTTTCAATACCCATTTTATGCACGGAGTCTTCTCCCCATTTATGAGTGACTGTGTAAATACCGCATGTACTAAACAGTAAATTAGTAAAGGAGAAAGGACTAAACACTAAGGAAAAAGAACGGCAAGACCGCGTCAGCTGCGGAGCTCAGCAGAGCTCAGCTCGGAGCGAAATGAATGAAATGACATGAATGGGAGGGGCGATGATCACGTGACTCCCCCACCCGCCTTAACTCCTAATCCCTCCACAAACACAGTCTCTCCGATCCCAACTCTCCTTTATATATATATAGATGATAAGAACATATTAACCAAATAAGCCAACAACATGCAGATAAAAGCATACACTATCTCCCCAATGGCGATAACTACTTAACCAACACTGAACAAATTGAAACTCAACAAAACAATAAGCAGAAAATGGTAAACAATAAGTACTCATGATAGTCCACAAACAGTCCAGTTCCACAGAAACAAATGATGATGATCAAGTAAACTGCCTCCTGAATGTTATTAAGGTATTATTCCACTAATTTCCAGTTATTTCTTGAAGATCTGAAGTGATTGAGTGTGCTCCCAGACAAAGACATATACAACCAAGATGAAATCACATGGACAAGATAAAGGACAACAACATAAATCTAGAAAAACTGTAATCTGAGGTGGTTGCTTTTGTAATCCAACTGAGAGTGAAGTGCTGAAACAAGTAGACATAATCTTAAGGGTCCTTTTTAAAAGTTAACGCCTCAATATGTTTCCCGCTTCCAATAAGCACTGCAGGAAATCCAATGCTGATAAGCAGCACTGCAAATATGCCTGCTTTGTTTTAATCATTTTAAAATCTGAATTTTAAAAGCATACTCTGCATCATTAATAGAGTATTAATTTTAGTTATCTCGGGTAATATGCACTTTAACAGTAAAAATGGAGCTCCCAATGTAATTTACAAGCCATAATTTTCAACTGGGCCAATTAATCTTTGTAATACTTGCCTCAATAACTAATTACCAAAATATTAAATTTGTTAGATACATCTATATAGCTAGATAGAACTTTATTTGCCCCAGGGGGAAATATGGCTTTTTAAAGAAGCTATTTAAATACATAATCAGGCAGATAAACAAATATACACACATTTTAGTCTGAACACACACACACACACACACACCACAATGACCATAAAGCAAGAAAATTAAAAAGAAAGAAAAGTTCTGAGTTGGCTGTCACAGTCACAGTGAGGCATCGTGCAGATGTATTGCTGTTGGTATATATGAGTCTTGACACACTTCTGCTGAATAATTAGTTGGCTGAAATAATTTGTTGTTGCAGCCCAACTTCACGACGACTTTGATGGCAGGTGATTCACACAACCTGCTAGACATTCCTGAATTAGTAAACAGCTGTACCAGTGCCTTTTCTATCCCTTTGTGTTCAATCAACTGTGCTAACCAGACAGCAATCTTCTGCAAAGTTAAAGTTTGTGGACCAAAATAACCTGTTATTTTATCAGACATCCTTATGAATGTCCTTCAAATATTTTTAAATTAGTCAGATTCTTTCCTTACGAGTTCCACAAACCTGACCATTCAGTCATTGATTTTGAATTTGCTCTACTTACTATCATTGTCATAACTGAACTATGCCAGTGCTGATTGACAAAATTTGCTAAAGTGTTTTTCGCAGTGAATATTCTGTGTTTGCCGGTGACCTTGTTCACTGAATGTTTTCCTGGAAATTTGCCATGTGGCTGGCTTAGATAAATATTTAGTTCCCAGCCTCCCATGACACTTTGCAAGGCCAGCATGACATCACAGAACTGTAGAAGCCACGCACAGAACAACCTGCATGTGTACTGTAAGACTGCTGCCCCAACTTCTTTGCGTATGTGTGGTGTAAGGACCTGACCCAGCGGATTTGCACTTTGCATGCACTTTAAAAAAAAAACAAACAAAAAAAAACCCTTGTAGTATTTTTATTTGAGGGGTACATTAGTGGACCATAATGAAAATATTATAACTAATACCACCGGATATATAACACCAATCTGTGCACCCTAGCGCAGTTTCTATTACAGCAGCACCACATTTGCCTTGCAACTACCAGTCTAAAGAAGCCTTAAAGGAGAATGTCAGAATGGGACCCTGTAAAATAATAACGACAAGTTATTTACTATTAATTTACAAGGTGTTTCTATCTTATTGATAGAATCAAAAACTTTACAAGTATCTGCACAGACAGAGAAGAAACCAAACCCATTCCAGCTGTACCCTGACTTCAAATAACGAACGAATGTCACAGCCAATGCATGCCCGAAAATTGTGGATACAATTATATATTTTTTTTCATTTTATTGCTAGTATGTAACCATTTGGTGTATTTTGTTTGTAGTTATTGCTCCGTCTTCTTCATTTATTGTTTCAGGCACAATGGCATAGTAGTTAGCGCTGCTGCCTTTAACCTCAGGCCACATTTTTTGCCAAAATAATCAGTTCATTGCCATGGACAAATTTGTTGGTATCCTTACTACTCATTGAAAAAGTGCTGCATGTCTCCTGAAAAATGATTAAATGAAAAGCAATTGTCCCATGTATTCCTACATGCCTTTGAAATGTCATCGAGTAAAGCAAAGCAAGTGTAAAAAAATATAAAGAGTTGATCATTCTATAAAGATATTCTAAGATGGTCTGGACACATTTGTTGGCACCGCAAGAAAAGATAATTAATAATTTGATTAGAGTGATATTTCAAGCTAGGGTTTTCTTTTTTTAAATGATCAAACCTGCCTCCATTCTTCATTTAGCCTATTTAAATGCAGAAAAACAGTGTCTCTGCTGTTTGGTATCATCATGGGTCCTACACTAAACGTGGACCAGAGAAAGCAAATGAGAGAGTTGTTGGAGGAGATCAGAAAGACAATTATTGCCAAGCATTTTAAAGGTGAATAATAGAAGACCATCTCCAAGCAGCTTGATGTTCCTGTGACAATAGTTGCAAACATAAAGAAGTTTAAGGTCCATGTGTCTGTAGACAGCCTCCCTGGATGCGGCTGCAAGATAGTGACATGGTAGATAAAAAGCTGAACTCCACTGCTGAAAATATACAAAACACAGTAATTTCAGAGACAATTGTGGGTTTTTCTTTTTTCATAAAGAAATACCAACAAATTTCTCCATGTCTGTATTTGTCAGATACTTTCAGGAAAACTTAAATTATTACTGACTCAAAACTAGTTCAGTTCCTACTTGTCCAGAATTTGGTGAAATTCCTGAACATTTTCATGGGTGGTCCCAATACCAGAGAGCGGTCAGAGGTGCAAGGAACCGTTTTTTCGCTGACATCATCTCAAAAAACTCTGGCGATCAACGTGTCTTATACAAAACACTAAATGCTGTCCTCTCTCCAGCCGTAACTGTTTTCTCTGCTGCCTCCACTGCTCTTTGTAATCAGATCCTCACGTTTTTTCTGGATAAGGTCACGAACATTAGATCCCAGATCTCCATTTCTTCTTCTGGCTCTGTTGATTTAGCCGCTCCTGCACGGTTCCCTCACCAGATTTGAACCTATTTCGCTCCCCATCTGGAAAAATCGTTGCCTCAATGAAGCCTTCGGCTCTCCGGACGATGTGGTGCCGCCCAGACTGCTGAAAGATGTGTTTCCTGTGATTCGATATGATGTCCTAAAGATCATAACTAGTAGTCTATCCTCGGCTATAGTTCCTCATGCTTTCAAACACGCAGTTGTACATCCAATTGTGAAAAAACCTGATCTTGACCCTGCCATTCTTTCCAATCTTCGCCCAATCTCCAAGCTACCTTTCTTGTCAAAAATACTAGAAAAAGTAGTTTATGAGCAATTAACTCATCACCTACAGGACCATCAGGTAATGGATCTTTTTCAGTCAGGCTTTAGGCCCCAACACAGCACAGAAACCGCACATTTACGTGTCCTAAATGACGTCCTTTTGGCATTGGACTCAGGATTCCACGTGGTTATGGTTCTTCTCGACTTATCTGCTGCTTTCGACACAATCGACCACCGACATCATGATCTCCCGACTCAAATCCTGGGCTGGTGTATCTGGCTTAGCCCTCGACTGGTTCAGGTCATATTTCTGCAACAGGACTCTCAGAGTCATGCTAGACGATTTTTCATCTGAATCAGTCCCACTCCCATGTGGGGTTCCCCAGGGTTCCATTTTAGGGCCACTACTTTTTCAATCTACATCCTGCCTTTAGGTGCAATTTTAGAAACCATGCAATTTCATATCACCTATATGCTTACGACTGCCAAATTTATTTCTCCCTCAAGCCAACTGACTCCACCAAACCACTCCTCGACTGCCTATCTGACATTAAGGACTGGCTGGCTGTAAACTTCCTTCACCTGAACGATTCAAAACCGAGGTCATTGTTTTAGTCCCGACTGCAAACAGGCTCCACCCCTTGGCCTCGTTTCTCTTCCCATTCCAGTAACTTCGCCTGTCTCCAATCTTGGAATCAAAATGGATACGTTCCTGAAAATGGATGCTCAAGTCAACAGCACAGTAAAATCCTGCTTTTTCCATCTAAGGCGAATCGCCAAACTCAAGCCTATTCTTTCTAACCACCTCCTGGAATCAGTAATTCATGCATTCATTACGTCCCGGCTTGACTACTCTAATTCCTGCCTTTTTGGTATCAGTAAAGCCACACTTTCTAGACTCCAACTGGCTCAAAATGCGGCTGCAAGGCTTCTAACTGGAAGTAGCAGAATCCAACACATTTCACCAATTTTGAAAACCCTTCACTGGCTGCCGGTTAGATTCAGAATCGATTTTAAGATTCTCCTCCTAACCTATAAGGCATTAAACGGTCTAGCCCCCGCCTATTTGAGTGTCTTGCTCCATTGTCACAATCCCCCTCGTGTTCTTAGATCCACAGATCAGCTGCTCCTAACCGTTCCCAAGGCACGTTTTAAAGCTCGTGGTGAAAGGGCTTTCTCCGTCTGTGCACCCAGGCTCTGGAACTCCCTGCCCTTAGTGGTTAGGCAAGCCGCTTCAGTCGCCACATTCAAATCTCGCCTAAAACGCACTTCTTCACATTGGCTTTTAATTCTTAACCTGTTTCATTTTCCACTTGTCTTTTGCTATTTTCTCTATTTTATTTGGTCCCTTGACCTGTTTTTAGTATCTCTGTTTTAATTCTCTCTTAATGTTTATTTTAATATTTTGCTTTTAGTCCTGCTTGTTGTAACTGTACAGCTTTGGTCAGTTGTAATGCTGTGTTTTTAAGCGCTCAACAAATAAATATGGTATGGTATGGTATGATTCTGGCAAAATCATAATGAGTTTGCTTCACACATTACTGAGGTACAAACAGACAGTACAATCCCATTTATGACAATTTTTTTGCTGTGTGTTCATCTGCAAAAACATATTCAGTCTGGGCAGCTGAGAACTATCAAACTCTTTAAGCTACATATACTGTATAATAATTGGAGGGAATGACGCTGATCACAACAATATTTTGTCATTTAACTCAGCTGGAATCACCATTAATTTTACTGAATCTGCCCGCAATCTAGGAGTTACAGTGCATCCGGAAAGTATTCACAGTGCATCACTTTTTCCACAATTTTGTTATGTTTTTTCCTCTGACTTCTACACACAACACCCCATAATGACAATGTGAAAAATTTTACTTGAGATTTTTGCAAATTTATTAAATAAAAAATTTGAGAAAGCACATGTACACATCCTTTGCCATGAAATTCAACATTGAGCTCAGGTGCATCCTGTTTCCCTTGATCATCCTTGAGATGTTTCTGCAGGTTAATTGGAGTCCACCTGTGGTAAATTAAGTTGATTGGACATGATTTGGAAAGGCACACACCTGTCTATATAAGGTCCCACAGTTGACAGTTCATGTCAGAGCACAAACCAAACATGAAGTCAAAGGAATTGTCTTGAGGCACAAATCTGGTGAAGGTTACAGAAAAACTTCTGCTGCTTTGAAGGTCCCAATGAGCAAGTTCAAAACCACCAGGACTCTTGGCTGGCTGGCCGGCCATCTAAACTGAGCGATCGGGAGAGAAGGGACTTAGTCAGGGAGGTGACCAAGAACCTGATGGTCACTCTGTCAGAGCTCCAGGGGTCCTCTGTGGAGAGAGGAGAAGCTTCCAGAAGGACAACCATCTCTGCAGCAATACACCAATCAGGCCTGTATGGTAGAGTGGCCAGACAGAAGCCACTCCTTAGTAAAAGGCATATGGCAGCCCGCCTGGAGTTTGCCAAAAGGCACCTGAAGGACTCTCAGACCATGAGAAACCAAATTCTCTGGTGTGATGAGACAAAGATTGAACTCTTTGGTGTGAATGCCAGGCGTCACGTTTGGAGGAAACCAGGCACTGCTCATCACCAGGCCAATACCATGACTACAGTGAAGCATGGTGGTGGCAGCATCATGCTGCGAGGATGTTTTTCAGCGGCAGGAACTGGGACACTAGCCAGGATAAAGGGAAAGATAACTGCAGCAATGTACAGACACATCCTGGATGAAAACCTGCTCCAGTGCACTCTTGAACTCGGTTCATCTTTCAGCAGGACAACAACCCTAAGCACACAGCCGAATTATCAAAAGAATTGGCTTTAAGACAATTCTGTGAATATCCTTGAGTGGCCCAGCCAGAGCCTAGACTTGAACATCTCTGGAGAGATCTTAAAATGGCTGTGCACCGCGCTTCCCATCCAACCTGATGGAGCTTGAGAGGTGCTGCAAAGAGGAATGGGTGAAACTGGCCAAGGATAGGTGTGCCAAGCTTGTGGCATCATATTCAAAAAGACTTGAGGCTGTAATTGCTGCCAAAGGTGCATCGACAAAGTCAGGCTGTGAATACTTATGTACATGTGATTTCTCAGTTTTTTTATTTTTAAAAAACCTCAAGTAAACTTTTTTCACGTTGTCATTATGAGGTGTGGTGTGTAGAATTCTGAGGAAAAAACGAATTTAATCCATTTTGGAAAAAGGCTGTAACATAACAAAATGTGGTCAAAGTGATGCGCTGTGAATACTTTTCGGATGCACTGTATCTTTGGCTCTAGCATGTCATTTAAAGCGCATATTACAAAGTTGTCCAAATCATGTTTCTTCCATCTTAAAAATGGAAATTAAGGCGCTTTCTAAATAAACAGGATTCTGAGAAATTAATTCATGCATTTATTTGTAGAAGGATTGTCTACTGCAATGCAGTGTTCACTGGATGTTCAAACTGTTCTTTATACAGCCTCCAGTTAATCCAAAATGCTGCTGCAAGAATCATTACAAGAACAAGAAAATACGAACACATAACTCCACTTCTGAAATCCTTACACTGGCTCCTGATTATGTTTAGGGCAGATTTCAGAACCTCCTTTTAACATATAAAGCATTAAATGGCCAAGGTCTGGCTTACTTGTCTAAAATTATCATGACTTACAAACCAGAGCGCACATTAAGATGTCAAGATGCAGGTCTGCTTATGATTCCAAGAATTAATAAAATAACAGTGGGAGGTTGAACCTTTAGTTACAGTGCCCCTAAACTGTGGAATGGCCTGCTTGCTACTATAACAGATTCCCTTCGGTCTCAGTTTTTAAATCCCAGCTGAAGCCTCACTACTTCAGTTTAGCATATCCTGACTAGAGCTGCTGATTATCTGTACAGACTGCATCTCTGTTGTTAGTCATTAGCACTAAAACATAAGTAACATGATAGTCATAATTTATTACCAACTATTCTGTTTCTCTTCTCTGTACTCAAATGTGGCACTTGGTGCCATGGCCCACCTGCCAAATTGTTTTGCCAGCATAAGGTAAAGTCATCCCTGATGGAGAATTGCAGGAATCGTGGGGTAGAGGGGTCCTTTCATCGGATTGGCTGGCCCAGCACAGTTTCAGCTGTGGTAGGGCCAAATGGGGGAGGGAGCTTGATGGCTGAGGTCTCCAGGACTCTAAACAAATCCAAATTGTTATGTGATATTATCTACTGTTAAAAATAAAAAATTTTACAAGTACAGAGCAGAATTTATATTGTATTGAGGATTTGTTCTGTTCTGTGTATTGCATTGTATTGACCGCCTTCTTTTTGACACTCACTGAATGCCCAATCTACCTGGAAAGGGGTCTCTTTTGAACTGCCTTTCCCAAGGTTTCTTCCATTTTTTTCCCTACAAGGGTTTTTTGGTAGTTTTTCCTTGTCTTCTTAGAAAGTCAAGGATGGGGGGCTGTCAAGAGGCAGGGCCTGTTAAAGGCCATTGCGGCACTTCTAGTGTGATTTTGGGCTGTACAAAAATAAATTGTATTTTATTCTATATCCACTTAGAAAGTAGGGACTGTCAACAGCAATGCTCCCTTCTAAGGAACAGGTTGGTGTGAGCAAAAATTTTCAGTTTCATTACCAGTGACAGCACTACTTACTATTAGGCAATAGAACTGTCAGATTATACAGTATGTAACAATCTGAAATTTTTCTGCATCATAGAACATACTTAAATGTATTTATTAAAGAGGTTATTTAACAAGAACTGTTAATTCCATCACTCAACAAGATGAATAGATAAAACTGAATGTTGATCAAGACTGAAGTACTCTTTCTTCATTTGATGGTACTTAAAGGTGTTTTAGGAATATCTTTGTATTCTAGAAATATAAACCATTACCCATAACAAATTTCCACACCCCTCAGAAACAGAATATTAATAATAAAAAGAAACTAACATACTTTCCCCATCCAACCTTTCAGAGATAAATTCTACTTGCCTCTGGACAAATTCTAAAATTGTCTGTAAAATTTCTTTACTGAATGGACCTCAGTGCATTTTCAGCTCCCCAGGAAATTCACACCTTTACCATATTACACTGGTTTTTATTCCAAGCCTGTCTCCAGCCTCCTCCATTATTCTTTTCTGCAATCTCAGGATATCTTCTGTCTCGTGTTGCACTTCAGTTTCTCTACTGTAAAAGCTTTTCATGATCCATTGTCTACTCCTTGGAACCACAGAAGTTACTTCTCTATATTCTACACAACAGCATACTCCCTCTTCTTCTAACTTCTTGGCCATCTTTCTCTGAAATAATTCACCATATGCCTTGGAACCAGAGAAGAAGCAATGGACCTGCTAACCTGTTTGGCACCTGCCCCAGGAGCTGTGGGGCTTCCATAGTGCCAACCACTCCCTTAAATCAATAGTAAGCAGAGGATTCAGTCTTTCTACTAACCACTCAGCCAAGAAGTGGCAGAGAAGCACTAACATCTTTATCCCTTCAGTTACCACACTTTTAGCTTCAGTTAATATTTCCTCTTACGTTTAATATGGGCTGCTAATTAAAAGTTATTCCACCCCTTCTCATGGCACCTTCTTCACACTGTTCATTATGTCAGGAATGCCTTTACTCACCAACTAGAACCTATTGTTGTTCTTATACTCATAGACTAGTAGAAATGTCAGTAATGTTTTTTTCTTCCTTCCTTCTTAAAAAAATAGTGCTGCACAAAACTATTATTAGAACACCAAACATCACAATCTTCTTGCCCTCAACATTCCTCATACCAAAACTAAAATCCCTGTTAAAAAACGTCTCATTCCACTTGATTTCCAGTACAACCACTTCTCCTTGAAACATCCTGGACATGACCCCAATCAAATGGTCTCAAAAGTCTTTTTTCTCTTTATTATTTCTGCAAACCTGTAGAGCAGATATCGAGATCATCAGTCTTTTACCAGCAATCATGCTGATTTCAATATACACCTTGCTGATAATTATCTTTTATCAAATATTTTAAAGACCTCAATAATAAAAATCATTTGGATCATGAGGGGGTACCCAAAAATAAACTGAATTGAAAAAAGAATTGCTTTTATCATTTTTACTTACTGAAACTTTAGTCTCCTTTAAAGTACTCCCCATGTGAATGAATGCACTTGTTCCAACGTTTCACACTGGTGGAAACATTTTTGAAATTGCTGAGGAGGAACGTTGTCCAAGGTCTGCTACAATTATTCTTTGACTTCCTCCATGGTACAAAAACACTTTCCTTTAAGTTCTTTTTTCATATGTGGAAACAAGACAAAGTTACACGGAGAAAGATCAGGCAAGTAGGGAGGGTGGCAAGAACTCCAAGACACACAAGTCAATTCAGAAATTTTTTCAATACTGTAGTTCAATGACAATCTTTATAAACTGCATTGCCAACTTTTTCAAGATTTTCATCATTCCTAATTATGGAAAGTCGGCCACATCTTGGTTGGTCTTCAAGTAACATTTCCCCTTGTCTGAAACGCCAAAACCACTTGTAGACCTGTATTTTACTTAAAGCTTCCTCTTTAAAAGTAGTTTCAAGCAGTACTACAGTTTTAGCAGCTGTTTTCCCTAAGAGAAAACAAAATTTAAAGCAGACTAGCTGATGTTTATGATCACCCATAACAGAAATAGAACACGTTTAAAAAGCACCAAGAAAAACTGACATGGAATGCCAAACAAACAGTAAAGAGCAATGCCACTTGGCAGACTGCCACAGAATACTGCTAGTATGCTATACCTAGTGGGAAAATTCGCAACTAAGTCTAAATTGCACGCATTTTTGAAAACACTTTTTTTAATTTGAGAGCTACATAGGACTGATTTATTTTAAACTCTCCAAACCCTGTGTTGTTTATGAAAACATCAAGTAGGAAAAAAAATTGCCATATTGCAAAAAAATAAATAATTTCCATGAAAAGCGATAAGTCTCACTCTACCTGCATATACAGTCATGAAATGCATGTAGCCAAACAAGCAAAGAGCTGATACATTGTATGTGGTCATGTTGGCTAACAAGATAGTAACAGAGAAAAAGTGAAGGCAAAATGCTGTATACTAGCAGATATTTAAAAGGCATCCTAATTCACATTTTTGTTTTCTGGCATGACAGGCCAGTTGGAAAATGAGTGTCAAAAAGGAGTATAACATTCAAAATAGCTATTGAATATATTTTAGTAATGGCATTTTACAGGTATATGTTTCACCAAACTGCATTCAAATTATTTACAGGAAATATTAAAATAAATTTTGTTGATTATAATTTTGTAAACATAAGAATATTACATCACTTTTGAATTCAGATTTGTTTGTTCATATGTGTATTAATTTGCTTAAAAACATACAAGCCTTTGGTTATTTGTGTATTCTTGCGAATTGTACTTTAATTGAAAAGTTATCATTCTCTTGTTGAGTGCATAGAGCATTAGTTACTGTATTTTGCAATAATTATCACTATCATACAAAATATTTTCTTTCTTTCTTTGGCTATATGGTCAACACCAGAGGAAGATCCACAAGTCGTCCTTTCCTAGAGTGACCTTACTAGACAAACAGCGGTCCTTGCTACCTTATAAATGTCTTGTAATATATTCACATTCAGGCTTATAATAGCAATTGCTAAAGGTTTTCAAATTATAGATTTACTTATTTTATCTTTACTCACTAAGGTTCAGTTCTGATAAATTACCTGGTGCTGTACATCCCACTAAAATAATACATATTTTTTGGTTTCTTTTGGGTTCAAAATACTAATCAAACTAAAAATTGAGCATAAGAAAACAAATAATATGCGATGGGGAGGAATGTTCCTGGAATGTAAAAATAAACACTTTATTATACAACTTACATCAATTTAATTTTAGTTACCGTCAAAATACAACTATCCCAGAACTTCTCCCATTTCTAGAAACACTCCCTGTTCATATTTTTTGTTATCGTGTCTATAGCCTTTGGCAATTGTTTTTTCTGGATTTCTTACACGGTAAGAAATCATCTTCTTCCCATCCTTGTCAAGATGCAAAATGCAGTTTTTTGTGCACCACTGCTCCACATATTTTTCTTCCTGATGCCTTCCCACAGAAGCCTCAGTAGTTCACTGGAATGTTGCAGATTAACAGTCTTTTTAGTGGGGAAACTCTTTATTAACAAGCCCCATTAACTAATAAAACACAATGTTCATTGTCTTGATGTTTTATATGGCCTCACATGCTTTTTTTCAGCTTGGGGAAAAGAAAAAATAAAATCTCAGAATTTATACTCCCAGGGAATAAATGCACTTGATCGACTCACCGTGGTGTTGCTTGGTGGTTTGATTAAGAAGACTGTAGTCATACAATACCTAGTGGGTTAGTCAATAACTACACACTACAGCCACACTAATAACAAATGTGAGGTTTTGGCACCACCCCCCTCCTAAAATTACAGGAAAATAAGTAATTCTTATGAACAGAAAATATATATGCCGTTAACATTTTTGGTCAGGTCACCGATCCCTAATGTTAAATCAACAAAACAGTGGGAAATATAATGGAGTTTTCCTCAGAGATTTTTCCACACAGGCTCAAAAACTAGAAGCATATCTCTTAATAAGGATAAGGGGTATGTCTGGGAAGTGTTTTTTAGTTTTGTCATTTAACACACCCCTGCTTATCACAGTGCCATAGAGTGATGGATTGTTGGTAACATAAGCAAGCAAGACTTTCACTTTAGTCTGTACACATGATATTGCAAGTAAACGATATGAAAGGTATCAATAAATGCCAATGCTACTAAGATGGATTTACGCTATTCTATTCAGCACAACAACAAAAAAAATATTAGTTTCTTAAAATACAGTACATGCAACTAAAATGACTACAATATGCACGTTTTGGTGCAGCTCAGGCCCCAAGATTACATCTTGGCTGAAGAAGGGACCTGAGCTGCCTCCAAAGGTTGCGTTTAAAGAATCAAAAGATTACACGGATTAAACTACATGTGTAATTTACCTATCATCATATCTGAAAACGCCTTTAGTGCATATTATTGATTTTCGAAAAAGGAAGAAAAAATTATAAAGCAGGTTTAAACCTAATTTATCATCGAGTTCGCTTAATTGTATTTCTTTGTGAATATTAAAACAGCAGCAAGTTGAGAAGTCGTAAAACAAGTAACATTTGCAGCATTTCAACAAGCGCATTCGCTTTTTTAAACAAGGAAATTATTATCAAAGAGCCTGCACATACACTTAGAAACATTACAGATGCAATTAACTGTCCGATTCTGCATTTGCGCATGATAAACCTTGCTTTCGCACTGCTGGCTTCACAGTTTACAAACTTAAAACATTATATACAGCATAAACTTAAGTAGAGGGTTACGTTATTTTTACTCTGAAAATAAAATATGCCGTTGCTTGCCATCCATTTTCTGTATTGGCTTTTTGTATTTACAGATCCTACCCAAAAGCACACCTAAAATATATTTACTGGTCTCAGTCACTCCAAGCACTTCGAAGTAAATCCCGGCAACGTAAAAAAGGTAAATACAACTATTTTTCCAAAATGTGCCTCTGCCATGTTTGTACTTTGCTAAATTTAAATCTTAACGACATAAACAAAATGTGTTTAGATTTCCTTTAAGTTTTACAGTCGAACATACCTACGCCTTCGTTTCGTGCAGACCTTCCAACTAACCAATATTGATTGCCCATGAAGATTCCAATTAGTCACGGGGCTTCGCGGCCTCTCTTGATTGACACATTTAAACCACGCCCACTGAAGGTTTTGTTTTCCAGCCGTTTGAAAATGTCGGTATCTCAAGAATGTTATCGCGAATAAAAGATTGCAAGAAATTTTAAGTATGTTTGGTCATTCGCAATGGTAATGTTGTATGTTAATGTTTACAATTAATTTAAGACAGAGTAAATTAGGAAATTGTGATTTGGAATAATTATTCATTTATCAACACTGAGGTAGACCTCGAGAGCAAGAGTTTATGGGTAACCTAAACCTTAAAATCCTGGGGTATCCTGTTTGAAATGTTTGTATTATGTATTACTATGCAAATATTATTTCTCAAATATGCTTGCACCCAGTTTAATAATATAAGTAAGAAATTAATTAATTCCCTTTCAGTATGAGCATACAAAAGCTAAAGTGTGAAAATACCCTTAATAACGAAAATAGTTTTCACTTAACCACAAAACATAAATGTTGTACTTAATACAGTGAAGCACTTTGGGCACAAAAACTTCAAAACATAGTTTGATACTCCCAGAATACAATAATGTAATACATTTTGACTTTTTTTCACACAGTTTTAAAAGAAAAATTCTGAACATTGCAGGCTTGTGATCTGTCCAAATTACTAGAAAATAATAGGGATACAGGCTGATTGTCCTCATTTTACTTTACAACTTATGCAAAATTAGTTTGTCTATCTCATTTCCAATTTCCATTACAGAATGGAAACAGTGATTATGTTAGCCATAGATATCTACTAAATAAAGTTTAAAGAGTGTTTGCCAAATATATAAATCCACTGCCAAATATTGCAGATTCACCATTTGTAAAGGAGAAGACCATAGGCTATATTCTGTTCCAAAATGTGTTCTCCTTGGAGAACTTTATTTAGTGACCAAACCTACACTCTTTTAGGGAAGCACTCCTAGGGGGCATTTTTGGAAAAACACACCGGTATGAAAAGTTGCTCCTCATAGTGGGTTTAGTCAGTGAAATTTTGGTTTCAGGAATGTATTTAATGAATGCACCTGCACTTTTATCATCCCTGAGCAGTGCTAGGTACCCCTGGTAGTATACACTAAAACTAATGATGACCATTTGTCCTCTTCATGGGCCTGGCTTGGATTTCCACACCATTCACCTGAACAAAAACTGTAGATAGAAAAATATTTTTTTAAAAGTAAAATTACTTTATATCATTTGCACCTAACTGTACCAGAGGAAGGATATACAGTATGTGTGAATGCCCTGAAATGGGCTGGTACTGTGCTCTGTGTTGATTCCTACATTGCTCGCTGTGCTTCTGGGCTAGGGTCAGGCCTCTAGGTCTCAGGTGTTTCTCTAACTTGAACTAAACAGGTCTTGAAATTGGTCAATGGGTTCCACTTATTTTTATTTAATTTTGTTTCTTATTCATTACAAAATTACAGCAGAGTTAAGGACAATCCTGTTAGCATTACTTGCAAAAGAGGAACTGTAATAACCACTTTACCAATGTGTCACCTGTGTCCTTCCTGTAGAAGGAATGCATATCTGTATTGTTCAAAAAGGTAATCAGCCATACATTTAAAAAAAAAAAATCCCAAATATTAAAAAAAAAATTATCCCTGATTATCAGATCAATTATTTTTAACTTGTGTGCTGTAAACAGCTCTGTTACACACTATAAAATGTTATATAATTGCAAACTATATGTTTATTTATTTGCTATTAAATTATTGTGGCATAGCATATATTTCCTTTCTACTGTTAATATTTATAAATTATTCATGATGCTTACAAAATCTTAAAACTTGAAATAGTGGAGAAGAAGACACTATATGAGTAAATATTTTGACAGCTGTGGATGAGACAAAAATATAACACCCGGTTTAATGTAAAATAAGTGGATATTAACAGTGGAAAAGTGTATTTGAATTATTATAAAAAATGTATTTTTAATTATACAGGTCATCTTACTTTAATGCCAGGTCATATATATTTATGTATATTTACACATAGTATATATTCTGGTATAGATCCATATATATACCTATGCCTATAGATGTACAGTATATACTGTTGTGATAGAAACCAGAGCATCAATCGCCTAAACCCCAACATGAACACACAAGCATAGTCCTGGGTTTTAATAAATGATAGTTTCTTAACCAAATCCCCTTAAATATGTCACAACAAGCACAAAACACAGGTTTTTTTCTCTTTGCTATAATTCTCTCACCGCTGCACTGCCCTCCTCCAGTCACGTATTGCCTCTCTACCTCCAAGCTCCAACTCTCCTGGGTGATGGAGTGCAGTCCCTTTTATTACTGACCCAGGAGTTCTTCCGGTGCCAGGGCAATTGCCAGATGGAACCACTTCCATGTCACGTGGAAGTCTATTATAACAGGTTGCTTGTCTCCCTGCAGCGCCCTCTCGCGGCACCCAGTGACCCCAGCAGGGCTGCCCTGCCAGACTACATTTCCCAGCATGCCCCGCTGGCTTCCCAGTACTGCTGCCATCTAGCATGCTGAGGGAATAAAAACTCCCCAGCGATATCTTTTCTTTTCCATGGGCTGTCCGTCCACCTTTTCTGATCCTTTCTTCTGGGTCTGCTTCTTGTTTCCTCCCCGGCCAAGATGCCCATCCATCCCATGTGGCATCTACACTGTATATATTTAAAAGATGATTAAACTACAAGATTAAATTAAGATGTTGTTTGATTTA
This sequence comes from Polypterus senegalus, assembly GCF_016835505.1. Lineage (NCBI taxonomy): Eukaryota > Metazoa > Chordata > Cladistia > Polypteriformes > Polypteridae > Polypterus > Polypterus senegalus. Next base: position 218,858,255 of record NC_053156.1, read on the forward strand.
GCAGTTCAATGCAGTTATTCATATCCATATGTTATTTTAATGACTGAACTAAGCAGTCAAAAAAACATTTACATATCAAAAGCTTCTTGTGCGTCCAAGGTTCATGAAGATGTTTTCTTGGACTCCTTTGTTAAAGACAACAAACTAAAATTTGTAATAAACTTTCTATGGTAATTAGCAAACCCTACAAGCACTGAACCAGTTTCACAGGTTCATTTAAGAAACTACAAGTCTGTGTGCAAACTGGAACTACACATCTAGCACTTATGATGCCAATATTCATATGTACCTTGCTTATTGTTATTATTTAATGAATTTTATCAATAATACATTATTTAAACCTGTCACTTAACTCCTGCTTGTCCTATTACTCTATGTAATTGGTTATAGATGTAGAAGGGAATGTGGTGAGAAGTTATAAAGTACAGTACCTTATAAACAGTGGTTAGCCTATGGGATTTGAAGCATTCTGATAAAGTCTACACAACAAAGAATACAAAAGGGGAAAGCAGAGTAAGACAGAACTCTACAAAGCCAAAACAATGGAACAACCCCACTTGCATTTGCAGCGATGGGGTTATATATTCCAAAAACCCACTACCATTTTGGTAACATACTTGGTTTCATTCTGTGTCACATTTTTCTTTAAGGATATTTATTTTTCATGCTAGATAAATAACCACAACAAACATATTGTCTTAAAGATGGTAAGGTCATTTTAGCCATCTGGTGCCGCAAACCCCCCCTAATAATTTCTTTGAACCGAAAACCCTTTGTCCTCTTTCAGGGTCACTCATACTGTATTTGATCCATGTTTATGTAATGACTAAACTAAGCAGTCATAAAAACTAGAGTGAGGAAGAGGAGAAAGAACAAATTCAAAAAACAAAGCAAAGGTCAAAACTAGCATTTATAAAGCTGGGTGCTCAAAACCAAATCAGTGTCTTGCCATCTTCATTTTGTTTAGTACTTTTTGTTTTCTCCCAGAAATATTCTTTTTTAAGTGTTTTTAATCTTTAGTGTAGTCTAAAGGGGTGACAATTGGTAACAGGTGATGGCCCTCAGGTACTTGTTGGAGCCACAATTACATGAGAGTTATAAAAGACACCTGCTTGTCAGTGCCCTTCACTGTGCATTAGTTGCATTTGGTGCAGTTTCTTCAGCCTACATGTTCTTGTGTTGATCCTACTGTTTTTGTGTAGTTTTGTTTTCCTAATTTTATAAATTACTTGCATTTAGGTGACTATTATTGTTGCTCTTCAGACTAGTGTTTTTGCCATTAGAGCTTTTCAATAAACTCTGTTGTATTTGGATTTACCTTTTGGGCTGGGAAAGATTAAGAGTTTCTCTTTTTAGCTTATTTTGTTCTTTTCTATTATTTATTACTTAGTTGTCTTAATAGTCATTTGTTTGATTTTGTTTGGTCATTTTTGCCCTGCAACTGAGATTGTTTTTGTAAATTATTATAGTAATTAATTTTCATTTGTTGTTTGATTGAATTAATTACTCAATACAATTATTTGATTGTGGGAGTTTTTTATTTTTAGTATTGGTCTTCTGTTTGAGTATTAAATATGTACTACTCAGAACATGTACTAAAGAAAGATTTCTATGGTCAGGGGTGGAAAGTTTTGGTATATAAGCACCATGCCACTGCACTGTCAGAGAAAAAGAACTGCTCAATGTAACCTCTCAACATTGGTCTTTGTGCCATGGAAGCTGAGCCATAAGGACAGAAATCAGAGTGATGCAGGCAATGCTTAGAAGTGACTGTGAGCAGATCCAGACAAACAGAAGGAAAATTCAGAAGCTATGACAAATATTTAAGAGAATCCAACAACAAGTTAAAGTTCAGGTTAAAAGCAGAGGTGGCAACAAGTCAAAATAACTATAATCAGAAGACAAAAACGAAGATCTCAATTAAAGGTGTCACCTTGCCATAAAGCACAGTGTTCAAGTTAAAATGGAAAGCCTAGCTTCCCCATGGTAGATCCTTCTCCTACCATCACACAGTTACAGCTTAATTATTGCTGCTACTTAGTAGCAAGGTTCATACCATGTGATCCATAATTACGGTGCCCATGATAAATAAAATATCTTTCCAAATTAGGGGTTTTCAAACTTTGTAAAAGCTTTGGGAAGATTTACAAATAAATTCCTAGCTTTAGGACCTATGGAAACAAAGCCAGAATCAGGTATCATAAAAACTAGTGAATTTCCCTGTCGATTAAATTAAATTAGATAATGAACATGTGTTTTCTGTTGTGAGAGATGGATGTCTGAGACAATGCTGGCAGCATTTTTATTTGGCATTATTTATCTCTCCAAAATATCCTTTTTTAAGCAACCCGAGAGGATTCAATTACAAGTATATTAAAAGTATCAGCAGGAGACCAAGGGAGTTGGAAGAGACAGGTGAAGGAATTTCATCAGCCAGGATTTCAAGCTGCAACAGCTGCTCCTGCCAGCAGCGAATGCCTCTTTATCTCCATTGTCAACTACTACCAACACGCCGTATGAGTCAACAGCATCAGCTCCAGAAGGATTCATAATTCTCTTTCAAAGCATGGAGAAGATGGAAACAAGCTTTCTGAGCTGAAGGTATTGATTACTGTAGTTAAGATAAAAATAAATGATGGAAAGGAGGATATACACAACAGAGTAGACAGAATAGTGAAGCTGCTTCAGAATATATTAAAGATCAGCAGGTACTTTTAAACAATAACTTTGATGTTAACCTTAAAAAATATGGCAAAAATTGATGAAAAAATACAGGAAAATATGAGCAAAATTTTAAATAAAATCAGAGTATTTGGCGCTCACCTGGAAGAAGTTAAGGAAACGTTTATGATTCGTATTGAAGAAGTCAAACAATTGACTTCCGCAACCAATAAAAAAACAACTGCAGTAGAATCTAAATGCAAAATGCTTGGTGATAAATTAGCTGCATTTGAAGACAGATATTGGAGGAACAACATTCGACTCTAAGGTCTCCCTGAAAACCATAAAAGTCTAAACCCAGGTAAATTTATAGCTATTTTCTAAAATAACTGAAGTCTGATTGTCAGATTCGACAAACTACAGGTTAAAGAAAAGTTGATGCTAATTCTCAGTCAAAAAGAGGAGATTATATTTAAAAGTAACTGCATTTGTATTTTCCCAATTTCTCACGTTCAACAGCTGCCAAAGCAGCTGTATTCTATAGCATTAAATAGTGTTTACGCAAAGATAAAATCAGATACAGCCTCTTGTTTCTAGCTGAATTGAAAGTGGTTGCTGATATTCAATTCTACATCATTAGTTCTCCCGATGAAAAAGAAATGAGCTAAAAAGACTAATATTGACATAATCTAAAATATGAACATGAGTCATATTGTGTCCTGGTAATGCAAAGAAGATTCTACTTGCAACTTCGTCTGTGTGTAATGTAACATTTGCCACAACTATACATCCTGTTTCCTTTTTGTCCACTTTTTTCAGTTACTATATTTAAATTTACTCTTTTAAATATATGTATGTTTTGGTAACCATTAAGTAAATAGTAATGTGAAGTGTCATTAAACTTAAAAATATCCTCTTTTTACTTTTTCCCTAAGGAGACTGTTTTAATATCATACCCTAGAGTTATTCTATCTGGACTGTACTGTTTATGATATCTCATCAGATATCTCAATTTTAATCCATACTAAAAAAAACTGGTCTGTTTTGTTTTGGGTGTGCCCTGTCTCTTGGTATGTCTGTGTAGTCTAGCCTCACTTGGGGAGGTAAAATGGGGAAGGGCTTGGGGAGAGAAGAGAAAGAAAGCAAGTTACTTTTTATTTATATTTTTCACTCCCACTTCTGTAACTGCCAACATAATAATAGGCTCTCTCAGCCATAATACCAGGCAATAATATAAAATTCATGGTTATAAAGCTAATTTATGAAACAACACACTACTTTTACTTAAGATTACAAAATATCTTGAAAAGTGAATCAAAGAGAAAGAAAGTCATCTCTCACCTAACAGGCGTAAATGCTAAGATAGTATTTTTACAGGAGTCTCATTTAAAAAATAAGGACCAGATTCAATTGCAAAGAGATTTTATTAGCCTAATTTTTCACTCAGTCCATGCAAAGAAAATGACAGGTGTGGGAATCTTAATACATAAAACATTTGTAGCATCAGATGTAGTATCTGATCCTGAAGGACAATATGTCATGGTGATGGGTAATTTATTCAAATCTAAAGAAATTTTGATAAATATTTATGCACGTAAAGTGGTTGATAGAAATTTGATCCAAAATATATTTGTTTTTATTCCCAATATGAGCACTCATGAGCACTCATAAAATTATAATGGTTGGAAACTTTAATTATGTTTTAAATCCAGACCTGTATAGGTATTCAACTATAGTGGCGATAACATCTAATACCGTAAAAACAATCGCAAAGTTTGTAAATAATCATAACTTCAGACCAATGGAGATTCTTAAATCCAAACTGAAGAGACCATTCCTTCATCTCACCAGTGCATCAAAGTTACACAACATCATTACTATGAACATGGGGAGAAGGCTAATTAGGTCTTAGCTCAACAAATCCACAAGCAGGAAGTTTATAACACAATTACAGATATTACCAACACAGATGGAGTTAAAATTATTGACCATAAAAATATAACCCACATTTAAGGAGTACTATAATTCCTTATATTCCCCTCAGTTTAAAGAAGACAAGACACTATTGAGTTTTCTTATGCATTACAAACACCACAGCTAGATACTCTTAATGCAGAGGAACTGGACAAACCTCTGATACTTCCAGAACTGATGGATGCTATAAATTCACTCCAAAATGAGAAAACTCCAAACCCTGGTGGCTACCCAGTGAAATTTTATAAAATTTTATTTCAAATAAGTTAACTCCACTATTATTAGCACTGTGTACAAAAGCTATAGACATTCAAATTCTACCTCAAACTTTTCACCAAGCATTAATTATCAACTTTCCAAAGAAAAATAAGGACTATTACAATGTGCATCATGCAAACAAATTTCTCATCTAAATAATGATGTTATGAGACTCTCCAAAGGTCTAGCAAGTAGGACTGAGAAAGTCTTTTCTATTGTAATATCACAAGACCAAAACACATTTATTAAAGGCAGACACTTAGCTTCTAACCTTCTGCGTCTGTTTAATGTAATATACTCACCCATAAAATCTAACACATGAGAGATCTTATTATTTTTGGATGCATAAAAAGCATTTGACATGGTTGAATGGACTTCCTATTCACCAGATTGCACTCATTTGGGTTTGGCCCAAATATATGTTCATGGATCAAACTACTCAATACCAGTCCAGAAGCCTCTGTCTGTATTAACAACATTATCTCAAACTACTTCAAACTAGACCATAGAAGGATGCTCCCTATCACCATTGCTTTTTGCAATTGTCATTGAGAAATTTGAAATTCAAGACATCCACACATTCAAAAGATGACACCACAACAACCTAAAGCAGAAGGTCTTTTGCAGTATCTAACTTTCACTTTTATTACTGGCTGGTAAATATACAAGCCATAAAGACCTGGGGCATAATGTATAATGGCCTACGGACAAAAACAGAAATGTGTGTATGCACAAAAAATTCAGATGCATATAACTGTGCACAAGCAAAGTTCTACACACTTTCTTTTGTAAATCCCAATCAATGTGAAATTTAACGCAAATGCATGCTCCTACAGCCCCACCCCAACTCCTCCCAGAATTGCTCCTATTTGAATATTCAATTCATTATAAATAACCCCCTCTATTCAGTGTTTTGTTAAAAGACAATTAAAAAAGCACATGTAAAAAGGAAGAATTTCAGCAATTGCGAATTGGTGGTCCTACTCAGAGACATTGAAAAACATACTATAAGGTGGCTTAATCAGTGGTATAAGTGACAAAAGGAAACTGATGGAGTTGTACAGCAAGGCAGAGGCACTCAAAACTTCAAGTTCACAAAGTTCCACAGTGCCCAAAATAAAAAAGAAGTGGTCACATATCAAAGTCAATGTGAAAAGACGAGTCTCGGCCCACCATCTGATTGTCATATGGAAGCATTTTAGAGCCACAGAGAAGAAAAAAAATATAGGGTCACAGTGAAGAAAAAAGGTCTATGTCGAGATTAAACTTGAAATGTCAACTTTAATTTTGAAATTTCCACTTTAATCTCATTGGTTATTTTGTCATTAAAGTACAGTAGAACATCATAAACTTAATCTTAAAACCTTTACTAGAGTTTCTCAAACCCTATCTTAACTAAAGTAGCATCTCAAATGCTTCATATTCTAAGTGTTCCTGAACCAGTCATTAATCGCTACATGCTTCTTAAATGGGCTTTCTCTTATACTGACAGGAGTGTGATCGTAACACAGAATACATTACATTCATGATATCACACCTTTTTGGACATTTTAGAATACTAAGATGTATACATGATATCATTTTCATTATGAAATGCATTAAGGCATTCATTAAACATGTGGGGGCATGGTGGCACTGCAGCAGTGCTGCTGCTTTGCAAAGGGGGTCATGCCCCAGGTGTACCCTGCCTGGAGTTTTTATTTTTTCCTGGTGCGTTTCCTTAGTGTGCTTTGGTTTCCTTCCAAAGTCATGCAAGTTAGAGGATTTGGTGATGCTAAATTGATGCTACTAGTGTATGTGTATGCATGTATTCACTTTGCAATGAGCTGGCGCCCCATCCAAGGATTGTTCCTGCCTTGCGCATGATGCTTGCTGGGATGGGCATGACCTTGGATAGGATAATTAAACATGTATAATGAAGATTTTACAGTGTTTCTTAAAATTTCTGAAAATTGAAGTGTTTATAGTTTATAGCTAGTTTTACTATTACGAAGATGTATATTGTGTGGTGATTGGTAATATGGGGAAAGAAAACAGAAGGATAGAAACTGGGGTTTGGTACACTCAGAAGAAAATCAATTGAATTCCATGTCTTTGTCCCCGACCACCAGTTCATGAACTGAACATTTATACATTATTTCAATTAAACCAGTGGGAATCTCATTCATACATCTATCCTCTTGGAGCCTCGTCACAACTGCCATAAATGGTATCTGCATTGAATGTACAGCTGCTTTTGCAATCAGTTTTTACAGAAATTGTGGCAAGGTGTCCAGGGAATTTTGCAGCAGTACTGTCTCTGTCAAACATACCAATCCCAATTTCCTGTCCTTCTGTTTTATTTCTCCACATAACCAATCACCATACAATAAAAGTCTGTAATAAATGTAAAATCAGCTGTAAGCTTAGAACACCAATTCTTCAAAACTTTTAAATAACATTGAAAAATCCATTATTCCATCCATCCATGCATCCAGGGTCATGCCAGGCCCAACAAGCATCAAGCATGAGGCAGGCACAATCCCTGGACCGGGTGCATGATCATCTCAGAATGAATATGAACACACACATACACAAGTAGCACCAATTTAGCATCACCGAATCCTCTGACTTGCATGCTTTTTGGAAGAACTCAAATAATGCAGAGGAAACCCATGAGTAAAACATATAAACTCCAGGCAGGGTACCCTGAGGACATGACCCCTTTACTACAAGGGAGTAGTTATCATCATGGGACAAGAAGTCAGTACGATCTGTAAATATGCGCTCTCTTCTAATTTTTTATTTTACAATGTCTTCTAAAGCATCCATGGTAATTTAAATAGTTTGGCCATTCCATGCACCATTATATTGTAACAGATTTATTACAATCAAGTGACTTAAATTTGTAAAGGATATAGAATTAATTTTGGTGTATTTATTAAAGCCCATGTCATGGATGTGAATCTAAAAAAGAAAGACCACACAGAAACAGTAGCACTGCTTTGATGCTGGGTGCCACCCATTTACAAAACGGAGCAGAAACATGCGCACACATGGTCTGAGGCTGCTGTGAAAATATGCATGGTTTTATGCCAGTTTTTATACATCTTGACATGAGCATGGAAACAGGTGTACACAACATTTTTGTGCATACTCATCATTTATACATGAGGTCCACGGACATTGACACAAATTGACGGATTTTACACAATCCCGATCTGCAATCCAAATGAAATCTTGCTGTACTTCTTTATATGACCTGCTTTGTGCCCCAGTAAATGCAAATTATTGTCAAAATACTAATAATCTAAATGTCCATCAAGCACTCATAATATGGAACCAATGCAGGAAGCACTTTAAGGTAGAGAGGCTTTTATCACTTTTTTCTACCCTGTCAAACCTACACATTATTTAATCTTTGGAAAACATCCATGACTAAAACACTTAGAGAATTGTATATAGATAATGTCTTTGCATCTTATGTACAGTTATGCTTCAAATTGAACTTCCCATCAACACAACTTTTCCTCTACTTTCAAATCAGAAATTTTGCTAAAAGGAACTTACCTAATTTTACACACCTCCCTCCCATTTCTGTTCCAGAAGAAATACTGATCAGTCTTGAAGACTCAGTGTCTCAGTAATACATAAAACATATTAAAGTCTCTTCCCTTCCAAAAAAATGAGGGGAAGGCAACCTTTCATAGAATGCACTCTATAAACAAAGCATTCAATCATTCAACTTAAAATCTTTCATCAATCACATATATATCATTTAAAATTTTCCAAAATGTATCCAGAGCAAGATTCAACCTGGAATGTTGCAATCTAGCTCCAGTCTCACTTTCTTACATTTTGGAAGTGCACCAAACTAACATAATTTTGGACAAAAATCTTTGAATGCCTATCAGACAGGCCATGATGTCACAATCACTCCTAAGCAGTTAATGTCTGTATTTGGTATACTCCCTGATGGGCTTAAAGCAGAGAATCACAAATTGATTGTAATTAACTGTACCTCACTGCTGACACGTAGACTTATCTTGGTCAATTGCAAGAACCACAACCCACCTCTTTCTCTTGGGTGGGGGTTGAATTCTGTTTTGTTAGGTTCGACTTAATTGAATGTAATGTTATCTTCTTTATTGTATAAGTTAGACTTGATTGTATGTAATGTTACATATACTGTAAAATTAAAAAATAAAAAAAACATTAGATATGAGGTAATTCACTTCTGCTTGCTGCTTGCCATGAAAGACTCTTTGGTGTTGATATAGGGGAACTAATCATAAATTTGTTTGATTTTAAATGTTTGCTGTTTGAAATAGCCTTAAATTGGGCAGGTTCTTATATCAGTGTGCTTCTCTTCATCTCTGTCTAGGAGGAAATCATTATGCTCATTTACCATTGGATGATGCTGAGTACCATTCTCTTCATAGTTACGTTTTCCCGACAATAATTAGCATTTTGTGAAAGAATAAATATGCAGCATGACATGTCTTCAGAACCCTGCTGCTTCATATTTGTCTGTTCTGTTTTTCCTTTTACCAACCATATTTATTTATTTTTATATTATTAAAAAAGCAAAAAAAAAAAAAAAGAATAATGGCAGAACTCGGTTCTTGCTGCTTAATAACCTATTTTCTTTTAGACAATGCCTAAAGCAACTATGACAACAGAGGCTTTCAATTTTGCAAGATCCTTGTCCCTTTACATGAGATAGATCTATCATATGTTAATCCTGCTGACATGGGAAATTAGCATTCATGGTACATGTTGTGGCGAGCGGCTGGGGCCGGTACCCAGCCGGGATGCTTGGATGAACCGGAAGAAGGACTACGCCACCTCTGGACCACGAGAGGGCAGCTGCCCTGGTTGGTATGGGGGCCACAAGAACGGAGCATGGAAGCTCAACCCTATAGGGGCCCGTGGTCACCACCAGGGGGCGCCAGAATGCCTGAAAAGCCCTGGACGTCAGCACTTCCGCCACACCCGGAGTTGCTGGGGGAAGGAAAACCAGGGACACCCGGAGTGCTTCCTGGTGCTCGTGTCGCACTTCCGCCACACCAGGAAGTGCCGCCAGAATCTCATCAGGAGGCACCTGAAGCACGGCTGGGTGAACATAAAAGGGGCCGCCTCCCTCCATTCAGTAGTTGGAGTTGGGTGGAAGAGGACAAAGCTCAGGGGAAGAGGAGTGAGGCGGTGAAAGGAAGGCTGGATATGGAAAAGGCCCAGACAGAAGGTGTGTGGTGCAGGGGCACAAGGTTGTGCATGGACAATGTAAATAGTGTAAATAGAAATAAACATGTGTTGGTGCTTAAACCATTGGTGTCTGCCTGTCTGTGTCCGGGCTGGTTCCCACAATGTGATTGTGCAGATCCAACCAAAAAAATCCTGTAGTAGCTAATCCTTTTTCTGGGATGTCTGTGTGAAAGAGACTTCAAGATGAAAAGAAAAAATAAGCTGTCAGCCATTGAAAAAAGAGGTGTATCTAGCAGGGGAAACACTCCCTGATACATCTTCTCTTTTAAAATTAAAAGCTTACTGAAATAAATGTATTCCCCCATACACAAATTACAGTGGAGAGATTATATAGAGAAGAGAAGTAAAAAGCTTTTGGTATTTACTTTTAGTCTCAAATAAAACCAAAAACAACTGAAGAAAAACCAAATGGAACAGTATCAATACTAGGGGCCCAGTTTTGACCATGAAAGAAGTAGGCTTTTTTCCAGGATAGACTTCAAACTATACAGCATGCACCTGTCCTTAGTAATTCCAGGTCAGGCTTTGGCACCAGATCTATCAATGGAATTTTGACAGATTTTACAGGTAATTCTATAGCTGACCTTTGCTTCCTCCTGTCATTCTCATAGTATCATAGCACATCATCTTTAACCTCTTAGAAAATGCCAGAAACCTATGCTGTCCAGGTAAATGTTGTCTAAATTTCTAATCCTTAAACTATAAATAATACAGTTAATCATGCATACATACTCATATACTGTATATACAGTACATACCAATGCAAGGCCACTAAATAAAAATTACAGCAATTGACTAACTAATAATTAATATTGACCGACCACGAGAGGTGATAGTAGATATGATGAAAAGAGACAGATAACACAGAGCAGGCTGAGAACTGCAAAACAGAGGTAAGACTAACTTTACCTGATAAACCCATGGAGAGGAACATAACTCTAAATAAAAGTGTCAATAGAGCTTTAAAATACTTTAAAATATATCTGAACTTTTAAAAATATGTCTGTCTATATTAGCTACACTTATTCAGGGAAACAGAACATAACGACAAAAAAATCACCTCCAAAGTGGTGAAAATTTGGGCTGGTGAAATAAAAAAAATCATTTCCCTTGAAATGTTATTTTAAAATGGTGAATGTCAGTATTGCTCTAAATGTAACAGAAATAAGGATTGGGCAAGAGACTCAGTGCTGTAAAATATGTAGAAATATGCATGTAACAACTGTGAAGGACAGCGGGTCCCTTGCCCGGCACGGACGCCCCTGCTGCTTATGTTCCGGGGGAGCCGCCATGGGCAGTCCAATACCTCCCCCGGGATGCTTGGTGGCAGCCTCCCTGGCCGACGGTGATTCCACAACCGCCCGCAGGGCTCCATGGGAGATGGAGTCCTCCACAGCTTGGTTGGGGCCCGGGGTGGCCGCTAGGAGGGGCTATTAACATTTCCTGGGCTGTAGGGGAGGTACAATCCATTGTCCTGGCCCTACAGTCCTTGTTGAAAGTGTTGCAGGTCCTGCAGGAGTCGAAGGAGGCGCTTGAGAAGACGCTCGGCAGCCTGTGCGGAGCCCTGGCTGAATGGCTTCGTGCCGGCGGAAAGCCAGCCTCCTACTGGCAGGACAAAGCGGTGCAGGTGAGTGAGACCTGTGCCGTAGAGTAAAGGGGGCGGAGTGCAACGGCCGCGGTTGTAATCAGTGCTGCTTGCCAGGCTGCCCCACCCACTACACAAGACGCCGCCGTGTGGACTGACGCTGTGGCAGAGGACTGTGCGGAGAGGCAGCTGGTGGATGTCAGCTGCCAAACAACTCCGTCCTGTCTGCCGGTGCCGGTCTCACGGTCGTCTAGAGGGGTCCAGACGGCACAGGGTCTTCTTTCTTCCCATAAGGGGACCCAGACTGTCAGTGCACCCCAGAGGAAGAGGAGGACCAGGACAAGAGGTCGGGAACTCCTAACAAGGTGCAGTGTATGCCCGTCGGTGTGACGGTGCAAGAGGGCTACGCTGTGGAGGGACGAACACATCACAAGCCCTCCCCGGAGCGGGCGAAGGGGCAGGAGTTTCCTGCCTGCTTCCGTTCCCACAAGGGTCGAGCTGGAGGGGGTCGGTTGTGTTTTACCTGTGGCCACGCTGGCCATGTCTGGAGGGGTTGTCCAAAGAGGACGTCCGAGTGGCAGGGACGTCGGGGCAGCACCCCCAGACCTGCTCGTTATGTTTTTACAGGGCACAGCCGTGGAGCCAAGGATGCCGACTCCCTGTCCTGGAGAGGACCGGCCCTCGCAGGGCAGGCCGATGAGCCCCACAACCCTCATCTAAGGGAGGGGAAGTGTGAAGGACAGCCGGGTCCCATGCCCGGCAGGGACGCCCCTGCTGCTTATGTTCTGGGGGAGCCGCCATGGGCAGTCCAATACCTCTCCCGGGACGCTTGGTGGCAGCCTCCCTGGCCCACGGTGATTCCCCAACCGCCTGCAGGGCTCCATGGGAGATGGAGTCCTCCACAGCTTGGTTGGGGCCCATGGTGGCCGCTAGTGGGGGCTGTCTGCTTCCTACAGCTTGGCTGGACGAGTCTTCAGCCCCACCCAGAAGTGCAATTAGGACCAGGTGGTTAATCACCTGGAACACTTCCGGGTGGGCTATAAAAGGGCCCAGCCACCACCACTCGACGAGCCAGAGTTGGGAGGAAGAAGACAAAGCTTGTCTGGGAGGAGTGGTGGAGCGAGGTGGAGAATTGTTTGTGTTTGGAGCTTTTGGGACTGTGTTTGGGCTGTGTGGCACGGGGAAGACGTGTCCCACAGCTGAAGAAAAATAAAAGTCTTTTGTACTTTTTATACGTGCCTCCGTGTCTTTCTGTGTCGGGTCAGGCGCCTATACAGTGCCTTTGTTACACAACTAACAAAGTTAGTGTTTTCCTTCACCAAATTATCATTGTTGCCTTTGCAGACAATACTCAACTATTTGTACAAAAGAAGCAAAGCTCATAGGAATTCGATGTGCAGTATTAGTTAATACTCTAAAGAGTCACATCTTAAATGCTAAAGAATACTGGATCTCAAGAGTATATTGAAGATTTTGTATGGGGAAGTTCAGCTGGTGAGAGGTTTTTCAACAAAGCTGAAGCTGAATCTTACAGTCTTGCACAGTGGGTAAATGACATAAGCACTGAACAGAAGATTGCCTGGTTTGACAGGCAACTGCAACCAGTTATCTCTGGAGGCTAATCATAAGAGTCATAAAAGATTAGGCACAGCGAAGTATTGATGCATCAAAAATAGCTTAATTTATACAATTAGAAAAAGCACATTCATCTAAGAAATAAAAACCAACAGAGATCAAGGTCTTGTATGTGTGGCCTTGCACCATAGATACCTATTAGACTGAGAATGAGTAGAAATTACCTAGGAAGAGATGGATACTGCTGCTAGAGATAGAAGACCCCGTGGAACTGTTTTCTTGGGGGACTATGCTGTCTTCTAAATGGGGCTTTTGCTCATGCTTTTGGCTAAAAACCAAACTCTTCTGACAAGCAACCAAACTGATAATGAAAGAATGCAAATTTCAAGCACTAGAAAATAATTTTGTACATAGGTGAGCTTTTAAAGTTGGCTTAATGTTTCACATTCAAACAGCTATTAAGGAAGAATGCACATCATTATAAAAATAAAATGAGGTTCACAATAATTAAGGCAGAAAATAGAGAAGTCTCTTGTCCAAAGCTTAGTTCTTGGCTGTTTAGGTGTCTCTAGAATGAATTGGTTTTGGGGAGAAAAAAAAAACATGTCTGAATGACCGATTCAGGACGGAATCAGTCATTAAACATAATGGTGTAATGTAAAATGTGACATCTGTTTTTATTACTTTATTCAAATTTTATTTACAAATTAGTCACATATTTCTTTTCCACTTATCTTCTGTTGCTTAAATACATTGTACTGTTTTTTTTTCAATATTTATTTGGGAAATTCTGGAGAATCCTGAAAAACGCTATGCAAAAAAATCATGTACTTGATCTTTGCCTTATTCCCATTCATTTTCTGCAATATATCTCTGACTATTTACACTTAAAAAGCGTGATTTTGTTTCATATATTTGACTTTAAGTATATTTTGTAGAAGCTAATAATTATTCTATGTGTTTATTAATATAAGCTAAAAATATATATGTATATATAGTAATAAATAGGAAATATATGATTGTAAGAAAATTTGAATCACAAATCACAGTGACTTATTGATTATTTTTACTACTTGCTACAGTGAGTCAACTATACATGTTGCCAAATGGATTCTTTGCAGGTCAAGTGAATAAAAGTTAGTGAGTGTGCCTCTAAATTTTAGAGCAGACTCCAATAGGAAAGAGAAGAGACTACTGGAAACAGTAATGAAAGTTACCACACTTTGCAAGTATCCAAAAAGATAAAGTTCACAAAATAGTCAGAGAAGACTTTTATGTGTTTGTAAGAGATTAGTTTGATATAGGGATTATTCAAAACTGCAAATGGAAATTTGCTTGAAAGATGACATACCTTTAAAAAGTACATAAGAAGTACATATTTCACAAGTACTGTACCAAGAAACATAATAGACATTATTTGCACACCCAAGGGCTGATGTATCTTTTTTTCACTACATATTGTATATACTGTATAAATACATATAAATAGATTATTTACATTTTAAACGTTTTAAGCATTTGAGCTTCATCATCTATATATATAATTCACTAAGACAAGACAACCATTAAAAGCATGCCAGAAGGGGCGTGGATTCACTAAGCCACCGACAAGTGAGACACCTATGGCGCACACAGGAAGGAGCCACGCCCACCAACTCCAAGACCATTGGATACGACGACAACTCGCAGGGCCACGCCCACCAACTCGGACGCGACGACACAGAAAAAATGGCGTCATTTATGTTCGTCTGTCGTAGAGGCCACATGCAGTGCAGGTCAGGTTAATGTCATGTACCTCCGAGCTACGTTGACTGTTCATAGAGGCATGTTACTCGTGGAGGTGAATCGCCATATGCAGCGTGTGAAACGGTTTGCGAGGGGTATCCCATGGGATCCTTAAAACAATCCTTTAAAACTGAGGTTAAAGCACAATGAAGGAATCAGTCTTTAAAAACCAATAAGCCCTGTGCCTCTGTTTCATTACCGTCTCACCTGCTTCACCAATGCAGGCCCTGCAACAGTCGAGACGCTCTGTCAGCAGCTGACCTCCTCTGTGCCTGATCGGTTCACACAGAGGCAGCGCAAGAGAAAGCCGCGCCAGAGACAGACAGAGGCACACACACAGGCAGCTGGTGGGCAGCTCTCCGTGAGTTTCTCTTGCGAGCGGACACATGACCAGGCGGTGTGTATGCTTCGAGAACGAGGCTGGACGCGGCTTGCGATAGGGCACATTAGCAGGCAGTGTGTATGCTTCGAGTGTGACAGTGGACGCGACAGGACCATCTAGGAAAAATCATGTCGCGGATGTGTTTCGCTGTATGCAGTGTGTAAAACAGTTTGTTTGTCGCAGATGTGAATCGATGTATGCGGCGTGTAGAACAGTTTGCAAGGGGTGTCCCTGTGTCTTTCCAGAAGTGTTCAACCATCAATAAATAATTATGCGGCGTTTGTTATGCCGCGGGTTCACTATTGTGTTGTATTTTGCTCTCTCCAGAGTTCCATCTTTTCATTCACTTACTGTTGTATTCTCACACTAACCTGTTTTAGACAACCGTGTCTTTCCAGAAGTGTTTACAATTCAATAAATAATTATGCATGAGATTGAGCGTGTGTCTAGGCGTGGGTAAGCCGTTGAACCCCATTCAGGCTGCAAATCGTGGAATTGCCACTAAGTGCGACTCATGCGCTCCCACTGTTTTCGTCCCTACCCTTTGTACACACCCCACTCCCACACGTTGACTGTTAATAGAGGAATGTTTCTCGCGGAGGTGAATCGCCATATGCGACGTGTAAAACTGTTTGCGAGGGTATCCCATGGGATCATTAAAACATTCCTTTACAACTGAGGTTAAAACACAATGAAGTGAGCAGTCTTTAAAAAACGAGTTTTCGGTTACGACGCCGCGTGCAGCATAGCAAAGTGTTGTACACGCTACATACAGCAATTCGCATTCGCGACAAACATGCGTCTTCTTAGATGCTCCTGCACTTTGTACACACCCCCCTCCCACCTCACTACGCCGCACGGACGATTGTGTGTTGGTTCGTTCCGTGCATTATTACAATGTTGCTTTTCTTGCTGATTTATTACATTACCGATTTTGCAAACGTTAAATTTTCTCCCTGTGCTTAAAAATTATTAAAAAACCGCCGTGGGTTGGCTAGTTTGGTTTAAAGTGCCAGACCCTAAAACTTGACCTGTCAATCACTAGTATTAAATTAATACTTAAAGTTGTATATGGGTTCATTTTTTTTATTTATGAAATTTAAATATTATTTTTAATTTAATATTTAAACCTGATGATTTTAACATGAAGACATGCACGACCTTAAATATAAGCTGGGGATAGGATAATAGATGAGAAAGAAGAATGTTCAAATGGATGGTACTTAAAGGGGTGTTTTCGTAATGTACAGTATATTATATAATTCGTGTCCATTTGCTATGTGATATGCTCCCATTTCCAGAAACCTAAACTATCACCTTAAGAACATCAACAAATGCTGTAAAGGCACAGATACAGAGGAAACACTTTCAGGTGCATGAAACAAGACATCTTGAGCATTAAGTTAAAATGCTGGTTGAGTCATTCCTTGAGACAGATACTATATGAATGCCAATGAATTGGAAAATATCCAACTTCTGACAAAAGAAAGAGGAAAAACTGTGAGAGACGTGTGGACAGTAGTTGGTTTCCATATATAGCATCATCTTAAAGGAATTTACATTTATATTTATAATGGAACCATTTTACTATTAATAATCAACCTAATATCACACATGTTTTCAATCAGCCAGATACTCTTAAATGTGTCTTAACACGTCAGGAGGGAGGCTGCTCTTCTGGCCAATGAAATTCTTTGGCATCGTGACTGTAAATGTATAAAGTTGATTAGCATGGTCCATATATAGATGTGTCAGGATAGCGTTTGAGGCACGTTCATGTGCGCATTTTCACAAGGTGATTCAGATATACAAATGGTAAATTGTGTAGAAATTTGCATACTCCAGATTTTATAAATCAAATTTGTTTTGGGAATACATTGTTCTGTTTTTTGGTATGTACATATTTTCATGCTCAAATCCATGCAAAGTTTTATAAATGAGGTCCCAGGTCTCCCAGATCTACTTGCTTTAAAATGGGACTTGTTTCTAGGATTATGTGCTATCCTTTTGCCAGAAGGTGTTTCTATCTCTGCCTTTACTTCCCTGACTTCACTTTCTCTTTGGCCAAAGGACCAAGGATCCGTAACAACGGGTGGGATGATTGTGCACTAGCATCCTAGGGAAGCTGTGCATGCTTCTACCCAGGCTATTTCTCCACCATATACTGCCACAAGACCGTTTCTGCTATATAGTATTAAAAATAAAATTACTGAAATTATATAATGAAATGTATATGCTTGAATTAAATCTTTGACAGTGCATCCTCTGTTTTTCAGTTTTTTTAGAACAAGTTTAGTGAAGAGTTCAATACTCTTCACCTAACCACTAGAGAGAATACACATTCTCTGACATTGGGGGAGAAGGACTGAGGTAATCACATTATGGAATGGGCAGAATGAACAATGCATTGGTGACACTGCCTTTTATAAGGTACTGAAGAGTTAAGGGTGAAGAAACATTAGGGACCAGCCACTGAATATCTAACCTGGCGTCCCTGTAGCTAAATTAGAACCATTCCTAATTGATTGAACCTAAGGTTAGACGATCAAGAGCAATGAGAGAGAGAGAGATAGATAAGATGGGAAAGAAAATGTTTTCTCATACTTCAGAAAAGGGCTGACTACCTCACCATGCAGAGAGGTGTTAAAGACAAGTGTATGCAGGCCATGTGCAATAAGTAATCTGGCTTTAGTTTAACTCACATTTTGTGTTTTCCCTTTGTTTTTCTCTATTTTCTCTTTTATGGTGTATGTTTAAATAAATATGACATTTTTAATACTTTTTCCATTCTTGACATCATGCTGGATGTTGAGAGATGACTACAGGGCTCATTATTATACTCACTTGTATCCCACATCTTACATACCAAATAAACCAATGGTTGCAATACTGCATTTAAGTTTCAGTAAGAATTCATAAATCTCATAAATCATTTCATTAGTTCAAAATTAACTTATAATTTTCATAGACATTTTGACATGTGAAATATAACTTTCAAAGTTGGCTGGTTATCTAGGGGAGACATATCCTTTAGTATGCATTTTAGCAATCTTCTTATTTCCTTTTTTAAGAACTGGTTCTTGCTTTGCACTTTGTTGTTGGAATAAGCCCAGGGTCCCTTTGAAGTTAAATGGCTGGTTGGATGCACTGAAGAGTGCTTTATCATACTGATTGAGAGTGAAAACGTACATACTTAAAACTTAAAGAAGAATTTATCATTTTTAAAAAAATTGTAATTGCAGTAATTGCTTGTGTGTGTAATATTAGTATGGATGGGATAGTGGAGCAGTTATTAGTACTGCTGTCTCACAGCTCCAGAGTCAGTCCTGGATTTGAATCTTATATTTGTGAGGACTTTACATATCTGTGTGGGTTTTTGTCTAGGTATTCTGATTTTGCTCTCACATTTCAATGTCATGTGTTTTAGTTTAATTGGTTACTCTAAGCTGCTTCCATTTAGATATCTCTATGAATGGGCTTTACAATATATCGATGCCCCATGCAGAGTTGCTACTTGTATTGTATCTAGTGCTGAAAAGATATAAGCTCTCGCTCCTGCTGCAATTAAAATGATTAAGGGAGCTTGATAGACAGATAGATGGTAATGCTAGTATTTGACTGGCAGTTAAACATACATGAAACTGAAATGATTTTTAGTACATTTTTGGTCATTTTGAAAATAAGCACTGTTGTTGAAATAGTTTGGCGATATCAGCACAAACCCCATTAAATGCTAAGGTAGCACTGATTAATGCACACTCTATCACAAACAAGTCTTTTATTTTAAATTACTTTTTTTTACTAGTCATAAGTTGGATTTCATGTTCCTGATGGAGACTTAGCAGCGCAATTCTGATTTTATTAATATGATAGAATTGTGCCTGGAAGACTGCTCTTTCATTAGCACACCAAAGCACTCCGGCCATGAAAGTGGGATCCCCATGGTTTTTAAGAAGTTTTTTTCTGTCGTTCTTTTACTACAATTTCATATAAGACTTTTGAACTTCAGGTTGTTAAAGTTGGGTGTGTAACCCCAATATACTGTATTTTAATTCACCGTCCACCTGGTGCGATTAGTCCTTTTCTTGCTGATTTCCAAGATTTTGTATCCACCATTATTAAGCTAGATAGAATAATAATGCTTGGTGACTTTAATGTCCACGTGGATGATATTTTATGTAGTGTGGCTTCTGAATATTTGTGTATCACCAACTCTACCTTGAATGATGTTACTATTTGTGACCTTTAGTGATCATTTGTGTGTTTTGTTTGACTTGTCCTCTAATTTAGAGTCAGTGATTAATCAGTTTTTTGATTTGTTTGTGGCATCTGATGCTGATAGTAATGTTGATAATGTTGAGTTAGCAGTTCAATGTTTTAATGACCATTGTACTGATATTTTGAATAAGAGTGCTCCTTTTAAAATCAGACAGCATTCTGTTACCCACTCAGTTCCTTGGATGCTCAGAAAGATGAAACCTTCATTATGTCCTTCTGACCTGTTGCCAGCGTCATTAATGTTAAAAACTTTGAGTTGTATAGGTCCATGCCTTTTGAATATCATAAATTGCTCCTTGAGATCTGGTGTGGTTCCTTCTTATTTTAAGCATGCTGTAATTCAACCGCTGTTGAAAAAATCTAATTCTGATCCCTCTATTTTGAGTAATTACAAGCCAATTTCAAAACTGCCTTTTATTGCCAAAGTTTTGAAAAGGTGGTTGAACAGCAATTCTATGCCCTCTTAGAAGAATGGCAGTTCTTTGATTCTTTTCAATCTGGTTTTCAGAGGCAACATTCTACAGAAACAGCTCTTCTTAAAGTTCTTAATTGTCTTTTAATTGCTGCTGATGCAGGCCAGTGCTTTGTGCTTGTACTGTTAGACCTTACCACAGCCTTTGAAACAGTGGACCATCGGATTTTAATTAATAGATTAGGGTGGTTAGGTGTCTCTGGCTCTGCTTTGGACTGGTACTACTCTTTCTTGTTAAATAGGAGTTTCTCTATCAGTGTGGCTGACTTTTCATCTGACTCTGCTACTTTGACATGTGGAGTGCCACAGGGCTCGGTTCTTGGACCTGTACGTTTCTCTTTATACATTCTTCCCCTATCACAGGTTCTTAACTTTTTTAAGAATATCTTGTGTCATCTTTATGCAGATGATATACAGCTTTATTTTTCATTTAAACCTAACCAAATTAATACTTTGGTCTCTTTGGTTGATTGTCTGTCTCAGGTTAACGACTGTCTCAGTAGTAGTTACCTGCAGTTGAATTCAGGAAAGACTGAGGTACTAATTGTTGCTCTTCCTGTTCTTTATTTTGAAATTAGCTTAAAATTATCTTCTTTTTCTCCTGTTATTAAATCGAGTTTATGTAACGTTGGGGTTATTTTTGACCAGTCCCTGACGGTTGATTCATATGTAAGATGTCACAAACTCGCTCGACTCAGAGTCATAGAAAGGTTTGGGGCAGCCACCCGTATAATTGATTTCCTGTCTGAAAAGTCGTTAAGTAGATACAGCACTGATGTGCACAAAACCAAGTCCAAAACAGAACTGAAGGAATAGGGAAAATGTGGAGGCTTTTAAAGGGGAAGACAGGAAGTGTGATCAAAGGGGTCGGGCTCAAGAAGGTCTTCAGCCATTGGTTCGAACCCAGATATGACATCACAAGAGCCGAAGCCGGCAAGGTCCCCTTCGATAGGCTCGGTCCTGGAAGTGAAGTCAAGAGGGCCAGGTGGAATCTCCCATGAATGGTCTACAGGAAAGGGAGAAAAAGAATCAGTGCACTCTGCCACATCCCGGAATGACTTGGAACTTCCCTTACTCAAGCCCTTTAGCTGCCTCCCATGCGCACGTATGTGACAAAGATCAGTCAGCTGCTCGTGTTTCTTTCATTTAAGAAATCGTTTGAAACTAAGAAATGCTGTTTCAAAGTCAGAATTGGAGATGCCTGTTCATTCTTTTTTCCTCAAGGCTTGATTACTGTAATGGTCTTATACGGGTTTGAGCTAGTCTTGTCTCTCACGTCCTCAGTTAGTCCAAAATGCAGCCACCAGGCTCCTAACTCGTGCTAGACAGAATTATCATATCACTCCCCTTTTGCACACACTGCACTGGCTCACAGTGTTTTATAGAATTCATTTTAAAGGTTTGGTACTTACTTTCAGAGATTTGCATGGACAAGCTCCTGAGTACCTAACCAACCTGCTCCAAAGCTATACAGCTTGTCGGACTCAATCTGGGCGACAGGGCCTTTTAGTTGTCCCACACACTCGACTAAATATCAGTGGGGATTGTGCCCTTTAGTCTGTGGCAACAAGACTATCGAATAGCCTTCCTTATAGTCTGCATGCAGCTCAGTCTGTTGATTCTTTTTAGAAACAACTCAAAACATTTCTTTTTAAACAGGCTTTTAATCAGTGCTGAGTAATTTCTGTTTTTTATTTGTTATTTTTAATGGTTCTGCTTATGTTTTGTTTTAACTGTTGTATTTGTATTGTATTGCTGTTCAGTGCTCAGTGACCTTTAATCTGTGAAGGGCGCTATATAAATAAACTACTACTACTACTACTACTACTACTACTACTACATTCTTAAAGCTATGAATAGACCCTGTGATGATATGTCAAGGGCTAATTCTTACCTTCTCTCCCATACATCCAGTTTAGGTTTCACCTCACATGGCACGGAATTGGCTTACATTGGTAGGAGAAGGTTACAGTATGTTATGAGTATGAACAGTGGTGAATAGGTTCACTGTTCCAGTGTGGTTTCAAACCCAGCCTTGTATCTTTCTGTGTGAAATTGGCATGTTCTGTATATGGTCACATGCAGGTTTTCCTACTTTACCCTAACGTGCATATTAGGTAAATTTGCAAATATGAGTGAAAGTGTGTATGAAAGTGTCCTGTACTAAACTGGTATTCTGTACAAGTTTAATTCTTGCCTTGTCATCTGTACTGCCAGGAATGCTATAGTTTTTCCTTACCACATTTTGGTTAAGCATTTTAGAAACTGTACGGAGTCTTGTAAGATTACTCAGAGCAGGAGGAATTGCTGTATACATTTTCATTAATAGGGCATTGATTGAGTAACTGAATTTGGTCTTCATTCAACAAATACAGTAAAAAGGGGAAAAAGGTAGACAATGTAATATCTTCTTTTAGACCACATCACCTAAGAAATTGTTTTCACACTTGGCTGATTTTTGATATTTTAATTTTATGGGAACATTTAGACTCATTAATTCATGTGAGTATTAAATAACAAGTTCACCTAGTCATTGATTTTCTCTGCTTAATGTATTCATATATTTAATATAAAAGTAAATACAAGAGACCATGCCAAATACATTAACTTATTTGACTGATGGACAGATAAAAAGTGGTAAACACTTGAAAAAAATTTTTGAAACAAAATACAAATTATTTCTGTAATATAAAGAGTGTCTAGTTGACAGACGTAGCCCAGAACTATCATGCCCAACAAACATCTGCAGGCTTTTTTTCACTTTACTGACAGTTTATTTGGTATGTTGCATATTTTTCTCTGAATGTAAATCACATATTATTTCTTGGTAATTTTAGTTCTGTTCTCCTGTTCAGCTGATATCTCTCATGAAATGAAACCCTAACCTTACAACAACAAAATCATAATGGTATGCTTCTTCCTCACTTGGCTAAATTGAAGAGTTTAATATGAACAAAAATGCAAGTTTTGATATTTAATGAATCACCGAATGCTTTGCTTTTACTGTCTTGTGAAGTCAGTTTGCAGATTATGAATATCTCTGCAATTGTGTCTGGTAGTATTTCATTGAAAACTTTATCTAGGAACACATATTCTTATCTCATGAAACTAATGAAAAACAAAATAACTGAGATGGTGTTTTTACAAAAATTTTAATGTACTGGAAAAACACCATTCAAACAATCTATCTATTGTGGGGAACAAAACGACAAAGAAACTCAAAAAAGAGTTGGGGAATTGTCCCCTTATAGTCTCCGGTGGATTTGCAAAAAATTAGCAAAGAAATTGATCAAAACATAAGCATTTGACAAAATACACAAGTTGGTTGTGGCTTTTTATACAAAATGGTAACCTGAAGAAAGTAAAGGTGGATATGACGTCATAACAGGAAGGTCCGGAAGTGAAGTCATCAGAATGGGACCGGAAGTAATGTCGTCTCCGGGAGTTGGAAGTGGAAGTGAAGTGTTGGTAGGAACGCCATTTTGGAGTTCAGAAATGATGAAGGTGAATTAGTTATTTCATTCTTTTTCTTCTGTAACTCTGGTGAAAGAAGGAGAGAGTTGCTAATTCTTGATATCAACCCTTCGTCTTGTGATATTTCACTCACCTCAGGACTGTTGGCTGCCTCCTAAGTGCTTGTGTGTGCCATGACCCTTGGTAACCCCCACACATCCCATCGGGTCAGGCGGTCGATATGGGAGAGAGCATCAGCGTTGGTCTGTAGAGAACCTTTACAATAAATGACCTTGAATCTGTAGGGTTGAAGATCTAAAAACTACCTGGTGACATGAGGATTAGACTCTTGATGAACGGCCATGCACTAAAGGGTGGCATGATCCATGATCAAGGCAAATTCCCATCCCAGCAAGCAGTACCTCAACTGAGTCACAACCCACTTAATCGCCAAGGCCTCTTGTTCCACCTCTGCGTACCTGATCTCCCAATCCAGCAGTTTCTTGCTCAGATACAGTAAAGGGTGATTAGCACCGTCAATGCATTGGCTCAACACGGCACCAAGTTCTGTGTCTGATGCATCGGTCTGGATATTAAAAGGAAATTTAAAGTTAGGAGTTTTCAATACAGTTGCTGAAGTCAGGGCCATTTTTAAGTCACAGAATGCAGTTCCAGTTTTTTCATTACAAATCAATTTTAGGCGCGCTCTTTTCTTTGTTAGGCCTATCAAGAGCGAAGCTATTTCTGAAAAATGAGGTACAAATTAGTGGTAGTAACTCGCTACACCCAGAAAAGCTTGTGCCTGTCTCTTGACAATTGGACAGGGCCAATTTATAATGGCATCAACGTTGGAACACTGTGGTTTAACTGTTCCCTCGCCCACCAGATACCCTAAATATTTAGCCTCTTTTAAACCACAAAAACATTTTCTTGGATTGTCCAAGCAATAGGAGAACAGTTTTAACCTGTAATACATGATCTTTCCATGTTCTGGAATAAATGACTACGTGATCTAGGTAGGCAGCACTATAAGAATTGTGGGGCTTTAACAGTCTATCTACCAGACACTGGAAAGTTGCTGGTGCCCAGTATAAACCAAATGTAAGGACCTTATACTGCCAGTGTCCACTTGGAGTACTAAACACAGTTTTTTCTTTAGTGGAGGCCGTTAAGGGAATTTGCCAGTACCCCTTAGTTATGTCAAGTGTACTTAGATATTGAGCATTACCTAGCCTTTCGAGAATGTCATTTACTCAAGACATCAGATAAGTGTCAAATTGCTCAGCTTGAGTCTTTTCCATATGTTCTTTTAATACGGGTTAAATTTTGGCCTATCTATAGCGTAACTGTGTGATATATTCTAAAATATTAGAGGAGGGAAGGACCTATCTTCTCACCCTTCTTTTTACGTATACCTAGGGGTTGTCGTCCATATAATAATTCAAACAGAGAAATTCCTGCTGAGGCCTGTGGCATTTCCTGATAGACAAATAATACAGAATAAAGAATGCATGCATGACAAAGCATTTGCAAACTGTGTGCAAATGATCAAACACACACTATTAACACAAGATTTTATAATTTTAATAAATTAAGCTTGGTTTTCTGATTAGAAAATATTTGATTATGTTTTATTGTGATTTGATTATGTTTCTTTCCTTACTTACTACCTTTCAGAGACTGCTTATTTTACTGCCTTTACTTATTTTCTAACTTTTACTGTCATTTATTACTTGTCATTCCTCATTGCTAATGATTTGCTACGTACCAGATCTCTAGCTAACCTTTTGGCCTATGACTTCACTTATCCCTTTCATTTGAATAAACAAACTGCATTTGTGTATACAACACAGCTCTCAAACTCAGAAGTGTCTGCTTTATGAGTCTAGCTGTATATTCTGGAACTCCAGGGCTCATTATTCATTGTTTAAGCTGTGGCGATCAGCAATATTAAGAGACTCAACCTACTGCATTCACTTGGTAATACTGGCAGAAAAACATTTTGGTAATGTCCATCTAGTATCAAGCTCATTTAATTCAGTTCAGTGTTGCAGGCACTAACTCCTTTTCAGGCAGCTTTAAGTGCAAGGTAAAAACTAACCTCTGACTATGTAACATTTATAACATGAACTTGGAGGATATTATTTTTAACTTTAATATAAAACCCACCTCAAGCGTACTATTTTTCCAGAGGCTACACTGATTTGCCTCAAATTATTTAGTTAATTGAATCCTTTTTTATTTTACCTAACCTTTTTCCTATTTTTATTCATTTTTTTGTTTATTTATCACAAAATTTCTTTCACATCTTTTTTCAAATGCATCTAACTAACAGAGCTGATGTCTACATCCTATATCTTATACATGATCAAGTCTAGAAGGAACAGCAACAGATGACAGTGCTTTCAGAGGAGGTAGTACAAAAGATAATAAACTCCAAGATATATAAGATATATAAAGTCAAGAATGATTAGCTTCTGATTTTAGACTATTACTAGCAAAGCTGGATGGTACAGTAGTGCACTAGTTAGTGTTGCTAGTGGATTCGGCCACCTGGGCTTGAATCCGATGCCCTATTAGTGTTTGCCTAGATTTTACATGTTCTTGCTGTATCTGAGTGGGTTCCTTCCAGGTACTCCAGTTTTCCTGATGTGTTAACAAGATGTGTGTTAGGCTTCTTTCAAACATTTTAGGTGTTCGTGATAGATGTGAATGTGCTGAATGCAAATCTCACAACAGGATTTCTCTTTAACATCCAGTTTTTGTGTATTAAAGGTCTAAAATGAAAAGACAGTTTTTTACAGAAAAAAATTAATTACATTTGGAAAAAAATATAAATTACACATATAATTGTTTTACATAGAGTTATTACTTACAAAAAGTAGTCACTTTGTTGTGTTTTGCCTCTTATAATTCTCTAAAGGTGTTTCATTGTGGGCGGCATGCCGGCGCAGTGGTAGCGCTGCTTCCTCGCAGTTAGGAGACCTGGGTTCGCTTCCCAGGTCCTCGCTGCGTGGAGTTTGCATGTTCTCCCCGTGTCTGCATGGGTTTCCTTCCACAGTCCAAAGACATGCAGGTTAGGTGGATTGGCAATTCTGAATTGGCCCTAGTGTGTGCTTGGTGTGTTTGTGTGTGTCCTGCGGTGGGTTGGCACCCTGCCCAGGACTGGTTCCTGCCTTGTGCCCTGTGTTGGCTGGGATTGGCTCAAGCAGACCCCTGTGACCCTGTGTTCAGATTCAGTGGGTTGGAAAATGGATGGATGGATGTTTCATTGTGGAATGACCAATAGAAGTCTATTGAATTAGATTTATTCTGCTTTGCACTATAACTTCCCTTCATTTGAGTGATGTCCTGGTGGATCCTCTCTTCATGAAAAATATAGATTGTTCCCATGTTCTTGAGGAAATAATATCAAATGAGAGTGTAGCAAATGGATTTTTAACGACATGTTGCACCCATGTCTGCTAGTTCCTTGTAGTTTTCCACCTTTTTATTCCCAAATAAATTGTGGCATACGTTTTTGATTTTCATAAAGGATGAATGTGTATTATTTTATTGTTTGCTTACCTGTTACCTTATCAAGACAATGAAAGGATCATCTTAATCATTTACAACAACTTTCTTTCTTCTGGAAAATACAAAGACATCTTTTGAACCATCTAAATGTAAATTCCTGGTTATTTTTAAGGAATAAGGAGAGAAATAAATATTGATTAATAGCAAAAAATGTGTAGCAGATATTGATTTGGGTTGTTTTCACCTCAGCTAACATTAAGAACAATGAAGATTGACATTTTATAGCTGAAAATATACTTCATATAATGCTATGAGCATTAAAAATACTTATAGTATGTGAAACAAACTTAAGTTATTTTTAAAAATCAACATTTTTTTAAAAGCAGCATTTTTCACTAAATCTGATATCTCATGAAAATGGTTTGTGGTAGTGAAATTTCAAATTCAGAAATGGATTCAGCACATTTAAATCTATATAGTTCTCAGATTGTTTTTAAACAGGAGTATTTTAGTCCAGACCAGCATTAAAGTATCTATTTTGGCCCTGCTTAAATGGGTGTGTATGTGAATGGAATGTGATGGACTGGCATCCTGGTAAATTTGCAACTTTATAGTAGCCTCATGTGACTATGAGTGCACCTGAGTGTGAGTAGGCCCGGTAATTGACTGCCAAGTCATCCAAGGCTGGTTCCTTCTTTATGCCTGATGCTGACAGAATAGGCTCCAGTGCACTGAGACCCTACATTGGATTAAGCAGGTTTGAAAATATTAGGTTGTAATGTATTAGTAGGAAAACTTAGAGATACTTATTTATATTAGTTTATTGTAGAAGCAAATCATTAAGTAGCATACCACTATTATTTATGATTTAAATGGTTATGAAGACATATAAGTAACATTTTCTGTATTTTCATATTTTACATGTAGATTTGACTGTCACACATACAAATAGTTATACTGTGAATATGGAAAACTATTTGTGCTACAGAACAAAGCCCTTTTGAAATGGAAACATCTACAAAGATATTCGAAAAAAAAAACAAAAAAACACCAAATTTCTAATTATAGTTTGAAACAGGAGAGAATATTATGACTGTATTGTTTAGTGGGCAAATGTAGTACTGTACTTTAAATAATATTTGAATAAGGTGATGAAAAGGGGAGAGCCACAATACCCTGCATCTGCTGTCTATCATGTCTTCAGTGGTATAACATGTGAGTACTGTTTTGTTGGAAGTCATTAAGCCATCTTTGGACCTTTTCTCCAAATCAAGCCAGATGGACACAGTTGGAGAGACCAATTCATAGCCTCAGACATGTTGTTTCATTATTTTAAACAGTATGATGAATTCGCTGTTTTTTTTCAAGTAGATAAACCAGCAAGTGCTTCTTTTCTTAATATGTGTTTGTTTTAAACTCCTTCATCCATTTTAAAGTGTGCGTGGGTGTTTGTGGGCTACCATTAAGCTTGAGATAAGAGAATCTAGTTTCCAGGGAAAATGGACCAACCACAAAATATAGTTTATATACTGTATGAAGATGTGGTGATTAGCACTACTGGTACCCTGCAGTGTCTTGAGCTTGAAACCTGCATCAGATCTCTGACTGGAGTTTGCATTACTTTCTTGTGTTTACACGCTTTTCCCCTGGATTCTCTGGTTTTATACAAACAATCCAAAGAAATGTATGTTAATTGGCAGATCTAATTGGTACTGTGTACAGGAGTGATATTAAGTGATTTAATGACTTTGACTGTTACAATGTACTTCATGTTTATGAAATAATTAATTCATTTTCCAAAACCTGTTGAACCAATATCAGAGTTAAAGAGAGCTAGACCCTTTAAGAAAACCAGTTTCAAAAGTTTAGCATGCAAGACAGGAGACAATACTTGAAAGGCCATCTTACATCACAGTGCATACTCAATTACACTTACTAGCAAAGAGTTAGTGTAGAGTTAACATAACATGTTGTAGATATTAGAGGAATTGTACATGTAATGCACACGGCAAAATCCACTAGTGAACAATTTAAAGCTGCCAGTTAACTTAAAATGCACATGTTTATGAACTGAAGTGGGAGGAAAACTGGAAGACACATTTTAACATAAATAAAGATGTAATTAGTAACATGTCATTAGCCTGTCTCCATTTCATTGTGGTGATTTCTCTACCAATCACAAAAAAGAAAAGAATGATAGTGAGAGGAGTGGAGGAAAAAATAAAAGCTCACGGGACAGTATTTTGCCTGAATCTTCCTTCAAAACAAAAAGAAAAAAATAATTGTGAGGCAAGAGGAGGAAAAAATAATACCTAATTAAACAGGTATTATTGCTACTGAAAACCTCCAAAGGCAATTGTGGGGCCAAGTACAGGTGAACATCTGGGAGATATAGTCTTAGATTTAGTCAACCAAGCTAATTTATTTTATTGAGTCAGAATAACAATCAAGAAATATGTACAGTATCAGTCTTTCTGCAGGGTGATATACAATGAAGGAGGGACCTTTGCTGAATAATGCAGCTAGGTGTTCACTTTTTAATAGCTGTTTACTAGAGTGTTAGATCTTGTAGGCAGCAGAAGAATTGCAATTGAATTTGGGATTTAATTGAGAGAAAGATGCAGAGAAAGAAAATTGGAAACAAGCACCAGGTTTTTGCAAGGTAGAAGCAACCAGCTATCATCTGGATAAAGAGAAATACTAAATGATGAGGATTTTATTGTAGTGCACACACAAGCTGAGCCACTGTCTGTATGTTAAACCAGCTGTGCAGGTTACCTTCAGGTTTAACAAGAGGTACGTCTTGGGTAATTCACAAATCCAGGTGACTTGAAGGTCAAAACTGACACTGAAATGCACTGTCCCCCTGTTGTTCTAGGGCAATGTTGAAGAAGTTTTTGAACTGTTCTGGATTCTGCTCATATTCAAGTTAATCAATAAATTCCTAAACAAATAGCATGCATAATACCACACAACATCATAGCTTAAATGAACATATTGAAAATATACTATAAAACATATCATAATATCTGCAACATTTTTTTTTTACATTTGTAGCACAAAAAACAATTAAATATAACAACCTATAAGTCATTTCACAATTGTGTACTGTATAATGAGCAACAACCAGTTGTTTCAGTTTAATGATAAGCAAGAGCAGAGCTTGTCTAAGGAATGGTTAACCACTGTATCCAATAGATGTAACCATTAAAGTCTTCAATTGTGATGGACTATCCCATCCGAGTTTGCTTCCTGCCTTGCTCCTGGTTGTTAGCAAAGTACACTTTGTGCTTAGAAAAAGCCTGATCAGAAACTGAATAGGTGAATAGTTCTAAATCTATCAACATATTTCCCCTTGGCCTATTTGTATTGAAAATCATGTTTCCTTGAGAAAAAAAACTTTTTTCCTAATCTATTAGAAAATGTTCTGCTTGCAGCAAATGGCTGAAATGAAGAATATAAATGATAGTAATTGATGGTGTTTTACTGCTTGGTTAGTTTGATTCATTTAGACACACTGTGAAGATTCTTCAAATACTAATCATTCATTCTCATTGACACAGATTCATTTTCTGTTTTTTGAGGATGTAGCACTGCATGTTTGCTGATTTAAGTGTTTATCTGGTTTTCATGTGCGCACATATTCTTATTTGTATACTGTAGCTGTTTATCACAGCTATATTTCTTCATAGATAAAAGCACTAAAGGAGAAAGGAGACTAGGAGCAGAATAGATTTTTAAAAAATGGATTAAAACGAGAATGAAGGAGTTCTTGTTTCTGGAGGGCAACTAAAATACCATGTGATATATTTGTTCACATTTATTGACATCCATTCATCATTTGCTTGCATATGGATCAATCTTTATTTACTGATTTTGTGCGTTATTGTACTAAGGCAGAATTGAAAAGTGAATCTGTTGCACTGGATGTCACAGTAAAATCATCGCCTCACACTGAAGAACCAATCACTGTCACTAACTAAAAAATGTTCCTTTTACTCAGCAATTTCTAATTTTTACATTCTGTTAGTCTTATCACAGACTATATTTAAGAGGTAAGTGACTTTTGGTGAGCACATTCTTTTCTGCTAGTAAATTGTTTTAGTTATAAGTTTGTATAGGAGATAGGTGCTGGATATTAGCAGGATCAAGGTGTGATGAAAGTGGATGAAATTAATTTACAAACAGTAAGATACCTAACTTTATGCAAAAAACAATTTCCAATACATTTTGACATTTATCAACATTGGCTTGATTGTGCAATACAATAATCGTATACCAATTCTTAGATTTGTTTAGACATATTTTAGTTGCTAATAACCCTACCTCACACATCTGCTCAATTTATGTTGAATGAATTAAATGCATGAGCTGACAGCAGCTGATCCTGACACAAAACTAGAATTATAATACCTACATGCTGGGCAAAAAGCTTAAGCTTATAAAACAGACAGAAAAAAATTGCATCAGACTGGTTGCCCCCCTGGAAACTGTCAGTGTGGAGTTTGCATGGTCTTCTTGCAAATGTCTTTTCCAGCTACTAACTCGTGTTCCAAAAAGATGTATTTTAGTTTTACTGGTGACTAAATCGGTTAGTTGGGAGTGATTGTTAATATATGCTTATCAATGAACTATAAGTCATTTATTTTTTTTAATTGTACTATTTCTTCCATCTATCAATTTTCCAAACTGAATTATCTAATTCTGTCAGGCCTTGTGTGTGTGGTCCATGTCACATAAGGGAAACAGTTTATGGGCTTGAATAATTGTAATTGTCTGCTGGACCAGGGGCTGGCACTGTCTCCTAACACTTTCTCTCTTTCCTCTTTCTCTCTTTCCCTATGGACTGGGTAATGTCAAATGTCAATGTGCTAGGAATGAAAGGATGCCACATCATTTGATGGAATTGAAAATTATCAACGTACACAGGGCTAAATTCAGACACCCTGAAAATCAAAGTGAAAAAATGATGCGGCAGGTTAGTCTGTTTGCCTAAATTTCATTGCAGCAACTCAAAATCATACTCAGTAGTTTATATGGCCCCCACATGCTTGTATGCATTCCTGAGAACTCTTGGGGTATGCTTCTAATGAGACGATGGATGGTGTCCTGGGGGATCTCCTCCCAGATCTGGACCAGGGTATCACTGAGCTCCTGGACAGTCTGAAGTGCAATATAGGGGTGCTGGATAGAGTGAAACATAATGTCCCAGAGATGTTCTATTGGATTTAGGTCAGGCAAGTGTGGGGGCCAGTCAATGGTATCAATTTCTTCATCCTCCAGGAACTGCCTGCATACTCTTGTCACATGAGATCGAGCATTGTCGTTCACCAGGAGGAACCCAGGACCCGCTGCACCAGCATAGGGTCTGACAATGAGTCCAAGGTTTATCCCGATACCTAATGGCAAAGTACAGTTGTCTAGCCTGTAGAGGTCTGTGTGTCCCTCCATTGATATGCCTCCTCAGACCATCACTGACCCCCCACCAAACCGGTCATGCTGAACAATGTTACATGCAGCATAACGTTCTCCACGGCTTCTCCAGACCCTTTCACGTCTGTCACATGTGCTCAGGGTGAACCTGCTCTCATCATTGAAAAGCACAATTCTGGTATTCTACGGCAAATGCCAATCGAGCTCCATGGTGCTAGGCGGTAAGCACAGGACCCACTAGAAGATGTTGTTCCCTCAGGCCAAGATCATGAAGTCTGTTTCTGTTTGTTTGATCAGAGACATTCACACCAGTGGCCTGCTGGAGGTAATTTTGTAGGGCTCTAGCAGTGCTCATCCTGTTCCTCCTTACCCAAAGGAGCAGATACTGGTCCTGTTAATGGGTTAAGGACCTTCTACGGCCCTGTCCGGCTCTCCTAGAGTAAATGCCTGTCTCCTGGAATCTATATCTATGCCCTTAAGACTGTGTTGGGAGACAGAGCAAAACTTCTGACAATGGCACGTATCGATGTGCCATCCTGGAGAAGTTGGATTACCTGTGCAACCTCTGTGGGGTCCAGGTATCGCCTCATGCTACCAGTAGTGACACTGCCAAATGCAAAACTAGTGAAAAAACATTCAGAAAAGATGAGGAGGGGAAACTGTCAGTGGCCTTCACCTGTTAAACCATTCCTGTTTTGGGGGTTGTCTCATTGTTGCCCCTCTAGTACACCTGTTGTTAATTTCATTAACACCAAAGCAGCTGAAACTGATTAACAAACCCCTCTGCTACTTAACTGACCAGATTTCTCTGATTAAAAAAAATAATTTTTTTGAGCAGTATATATACTGCATATATATATATATTGTGAAAGGCGCTATATAGCGCCCGACCCGGCACAGACCACGCAGAGGCAACGTGTACAACAACACACAGGTTTTATTTTCTTCAGCCGTGGGCACGCCTTCCCCGTGTCCCACAGGCCCAACACAGTCCCAAACACAGTCCCAAACTCACAATTCTCCACCACTCCTCCCAGGCAAGCTTCGTCTCCTTCTTCCTCCCAACTCTGGCTCGCCAGTGGTGGTGGCTGGGCCTTTTATAGCCCACCGGAAGCATTCCAGGTGATTAACCACCTGGTCCGATTGCACCTCCGGGTGGGGCTAAAAGCTCGTCCAGCCGGGCTGTGGGAAGCAGGCAGCTCCCCCTAGCGGCCACGCCGGGCCCCAACCAAGCTGTGGAGGACTCCATCTCCCATGGAGCCCTGCGGGTGGTTGGGGAGTCACCGACGGCCAGGAGGCTGCCACCAAGCGTCGGGGAGGTATTGGACTTCCCATGGCGGCTCCCGAACATAAGCAGCAGAGGCGTCCCTACCGGGCATGGGACCCGGCTGTCCTTCACAGTTCCCCTCCCTCAGATGAGGCTTGTGGGGATCATCGGCCTGCCCTGCGAGGGCGGTCCTCTCCAGGACAGGAGTCGGCATCCTTGGCTCCACGGCTGCGCCCTGTAAAACATAATGAACAGGTCTGGGGTGCTGCCCGGCGTCCCTGCCACTCGGACGTCCTCCTTGGACAAACCCTCCAGACATGACCAGCGTGACCACAAGAAAAGCACAACCGACCCCCTCCAGCTCGACCCTTGCGGGAGCGGAAGCAGGCAGGAAACTCCTGCCCCTCGCCTCCGGGGAGGGCTGGTGGCGTGTTAAGCCCCTCCGCGCGTAGCCCTCCTGCAGTGCCACAGCGGGCTTACGCTGCACCTTGTCAGGAGTCCCGACCTCTTTGTCCGGGTCCTCCTCTTCTTCTGGGGTGCAGGACGGTCTGGGTCCCCTTATGGGAAGAAGAGAGACCCTGTGCCGCCTGCACCCCTTTAGACGACCGAGACCGGTGCAGGCAGAGGGGCCGGGTTTGTTTGGGCAGCCAACATCCACCAGCTGCCTCTCCACACGTTCCTCTGCCACCGTATCGACGGTCCACACGGCGGCGTCTTGTGTAGTGGGCGGGCGACCTGGCAAGCAGCACTGATCATATCCGCGCCGTTGCGCTCCGCCCCTTTCCTCTACGGCCCAGGCTTCACCTACCTGAACGCTGTGTCCTGCAGGCAGGAGGTTGGCGCCCCGTCTCTCCAGCCATTTAACAAGCGGCCGCCATCGGCGCCGATCTTCCAGTCAAGTCCTCCTTCGTCTCCTGCAGGACCTGAAAAACCTTAACTAAGGACTGCAGAGGAAGGAGAACATGTTTCAACTCCTCTACAGCCCAAGAAAAGTTAATGCGTTCGGTCGGCGCTGGACTTGAAGTCCCCTTGTTTCCTCCCACCGACCGCATGAGCCAACAAGACCCTGCGGACCCTCCGCAGGTCCGTTTAGGAGTCCGAGAGGCTCGGGAGAAGGTCCGTCACCCCGCCTGCGAACTGTCCTCGGCGGGCGGCTGACACACTCCCCTTTACCTGTTTGAGAGGAGCTCCTGCTCCTCTAGCTGAGCCACCGCATCGGGAAACTCCTCCTCCGGCTCACTGGCGGCCCAAAGGAAGACACAGCCCAGCCTCGCTCTCCCGTGCTCTCTGCGCCCGTCCGCCACGAACAGAGGCCATCTGCCCACCAACAGGTGGTTCGTCCCTCGGGGTCAGGAGGTAGGCTGGCCAAAGCGGAAAACCCTTCCCGTGGCCCTTCCCTCTTGAGCCCGTCACCTACCTCCGGTTGTGACCTGTGGAAGCGGGCGGCATGCCGGCGTCTGGAGGCTGGCTTCTGTGTCCGCCCGGCTTTCTTTTTCCCCATGGCGCGGTGCCTGTAGGTGGGTTTTTGCGGCCTCAGTTGCTCTATGCTGTGCTGTGCTGCGCTGGCTGGCTTGCTTGCAGCTGCGGAGCGTTCTCTCAGCGCTGTGCTGCGGCGTGTCCCCGGCAAGTCGTGCAGGCGCGTGCCTCGCCGGCCTCGGTGGCGCTCTGCGTCGGGGCGTGCCCTGCTGCAGTCAAAGGCGCTCTCAGCGCTGTACTCACAATA
Organism: Polypterus senegalus; assembly: GCF_016835505.1. Classification (NCBI taxonomy): domain Eukaryota; kingdom Metazoa; phylum Chordata; class Cladistia; order Polypteriformes; family Polypteridae; genus Polypterus; species Polypterus senegalus. Next base: position 218,893,861 of record NC_053156.1, read on the forward strand.
GAGCACGCTCTCTGCCTCGGGGCGCTCGGCACTGCGATGCGGTGTGCGCTCCTGCGCTGAGCTACGTGCCCCAGGTGTTGTGCCGGGCCGTTACACACAATTTTATGCAGGTCCCGGTCCAAATGGGCGGCCCGGAATCCTGCCGACTCGCCAGATGTGAAAGGCGCTATATAGCGCCCGACCCGGCACAGACCACGCAGAGGCAACGTGTACAACAACACACAGGTTTTATTTTCTTCAGCCGTGGGCACACGCCTTCCCCGTGTCCCACAGGCCCAACACAGTCCCAAACACAGTCCCAAACTCACAATTCTCCACCACTCCTCCCAGGCAAGCTTCGTCTCCTTCTTCCTCCCAACTCTGGCTCGCCGAGTGGTGGTGGCTGGGCCTTTATAGCCCACCGGAAGCATTCCAGGTGATTAACCACCTGGTCGATTGCACCTCGGGTGGGGCTGCTTCGTCCAGCCGGGCTGTGGGAAGCAGGCAGCTCCCCTAGCGGCCACGCGGGCCCCAACCAAGCTGTGGAGGACTCCATCTCCCATGGAGCCCTGCGGGTGGTTGGGGAGTCACCGACGGCCAGGGAGGCTGCCACCAAGCGTCCCGGGGGAGGTATTGGACTTCCCATGGCGGCTCCCCCGGAACATAAGCAGCAGAGGCGTCCCTACCGGGCATGGGACCCGGCTGTCCTTCACAATATATACAGTGGAACCTCGGTTCACGAACGTCCCGGTTCACGTACAACTCGGTTCACGACCAAAAGATCGCCAAACTTTGCCTCGGTTCACAACCACACACTCGGTATACGAACAAGCCAGGTTCCTTGCCTGCCTGCAAGCTGAGCTGAAAGAGAGAGAGAGAGAGAGAGAAAGAGCGAGCACGTGCCTGCTAGGGAGGCGGAGGAGGAGATTGCTTCACGTGTTTGCTGAACAAGCCAGTTTCCTTGCGTCCTCATTTGAGAGAGAGAGAGAAAAGGCGGCGAGCACGTGCCTGCTGGGAAGGGGAAGGAGGAGATTGCTGCACGTGTTTGCCTGCCTATCTGTAGGCTGTAGTGCAAGAAAACATCCCCTCCCCCACAGGCAGCCTGAGAGAGAAAGAGAGCTGCCATGCTTTTCATTTAAGCAAAGCCGCTCCTTGTTCATTGTTTTCAATAAGGCGTGCACTCTCTTTGTGCTCTACAGTATTTCGTGTGCTTTTGCAGTTAACTATGGCTTCTAAGCAAGTGGAGAGTTGTCAGAAGAAAGTTTTGAAGAAAATTGAAATCGAAGTAAAGAAAGAAATTACAAAAGGTGGAAAAATGTTTACCAGTTTACTCATTTACCAATCGGAGAACCCTCGTGCTTTCAAGCAGCATAATGTAAACAAAGCCAGACTGCCAGTAATGTGGAGGGTCACAAGAACGTTCTTTTTGGAATGGCTGCATGAGGCTTTCACTCCCACCAGCTAAACAGCTAAAAGCACCAGAAACCCAAGAAATCACAGAGAGAAAACACCTGAAGGAAAACACTTCATGCCAGAACTCGTTTCATGCAAGGTTAGTTTTCTTGGTGGTTTTTGTATTACGGATTTTTCAAAAGTAATTTTTTTAGTTCATAATGCGATTTGTTGCAATGTTATTTTTCTCTTTTTCAAATGTTCGCTTTTTCCTTGTGCTTAAAACTCATGAAAGGTTTACAGATGGAGTTTTCATAGCGCGATTAGGTGCGATGTTACATTTCTCTTTTCAAATGTTCGCTTTTTCCTTGTGCTTAAAACTCATTAAAATTGTTTTATGGAGGACTTCATGGAGGACTTCATCGTGTGATTTGTTGCAATGTTACTTTTTGGTTGCTTGAGTTGGTTTTAAATGAAGTTCGGATTTGTGCGATGTTTTTCTGCTGTGCTTAAAACTCATTTAAAAACATTGTTTACAGCGATCAGGCTTTAGGTTTAATAGTGTGATCTCCTGCAATCTCGCTTTCTTGTTTGCTTGTGAGTTGGTTTTTGCAAGCGCTTTGGAATTTTTTTTCTGCTGTGCTTAAAAGTCATTTTAAAAAATGCTGCTTGTGACACGTGCTACAGAGAGATTAGAGAGCCGGGCAGCTGACAGGGAAGGGATTGGGGAATGCGGATAGGTGGGTGTGTGTGTGTGTTTGTGCTCGCTACACAGAGAGAGAGCGTGGCGAGCCAGCTCCTGTAGCTGATCAGGGAGCCTGGGTGTTTTGTGTCAGTGTTATTCAATGTTTTTACATTAGTTTACTATTACACTGTGGATTCTATGGTGTAATTAACTATATTTGTGCTTAATCTGTACATATTTTTACATATTTACATACAGTTTGTACGGTCTGGAACGGATTAATTGTATTTACATACAATCCTATGGGGAAACTGCTTCGTTCACGACCAACTCGGTTTACTGACTAAAGTTCTGGAACGAATTATGGTCGTGAACCGAGGTTCCACTGTATATATATTTATAAGCACAAATATAGTTAATTACACCATAGAATCCACAGTGTAATAGTAAACTAATGTAAAAACATTGAATAACACTGACACAAAACACCCAGGCTCCCTGATCAGCTACAGGAGCTGGCTCGCTCACGCGCTCTCTCTGTGTAGCGCGAAAGCACAAACACACACACACACCTATCCGTCCCCCCAATCCCTTCCCTGTCAGCTGCTCAGCTCTCTAATCTCTCTGTAGCACGTGTCACAGCAGCATTTTTTAAAATGACTTTTAAGCACAGCAGAAAAAATTCAAGCGCTTGCAAAACCAACTCACAAGCAAACAAAAAGTGAGATTGCAGGAGATCACGCTATTAAACCTAAAGCCTGATCGCTGTAAACAATGTTTTTAAAATGACTTTTAAGCACAGCAGAAAAAACATCGCACAAATCCGAACTTCATTTAAAAACCAACTCGCAAGCAACCAAAAAGTAACATTGCAACAAATCACACGATGAAGTCCTCCATGTAAACAATTTTAATGAGTTTTAAGCACAAGGAAAAAGAACATTTGAAAAGAGAAATGTAACATCGCACCTAATCGCTATGAAAAACTCCATCTGTAAACCTTTCATGAGTTTTAAGCACAAGGAAAAAGCGAACATTTGAAAAAGAGAAAAATAACATTGCAACAAATCGCATTATGAACTAAAAATTACTTTTGAAAAATCCGTAATACAAAACCACCAAGAAAACTAACCTTGCATGAAACGAGTTCTGGCATGAAGTGTTTTCCTTCAGGTGTTTTCTCTCTTGTGATTTCTTGGGTTTCTGGTGCTTTTAACGGTTTAGCTGGTGGGAGTGAAAGCCTCATGCAGCCATTCCAAAAAGAACGTTCTTGTGACCCTCCACATTACTGGCAGTCTGGCTTTGTTTACATTATGCTGCTTGAAAGCACGAGGGTTCTCCGATTGGTAAATGAGTAAACTGGTAAACATTTTTCCACCTTTTGTAATTTCTTTCTTTACTTCGATTTCAATTTTCTTCAAAACTTTCTTCTGACAACTCTCCACTTGCTTAGAAGCCATAGTTAACTGCAAAAGCACACGAAATACTGTAGAGCACAAAGAGAGTGCACGCCTTATTGAAAACAATGAACAAGGAGCGGCTTTGCTTAAATGAAAAAGCATGGCAGCTCTCTTTCTCTCTCAGGCTGCCTGTGGGGGGAGGGGGATGTTTTCGCTTGCACTACAGCCTACAGATAGGCAGGTAAACACGTGCAGCAATCTCCTCCTTCCCCTTCCCAGCAGGCACGTGCTCGCCGCCTTTCTCTCTCTCTCTCAACTGAGGACGCAAGGGAAACTGGCTTGTTCAGCAAACAGGTGAAGCAATCTCCTCCTCCACCTCCCTAGCAGGCACGTGCTCGCCGCCTTTCTCTCTCTCTCTCTCTCTCTCTTTCAGCTCAGCTTGCAGGCAGGCAAGGGAACCTGGCTTGTTCAGACCGAGTGTGTGGTTGTGAACCGAGGCAAACGTTTGGCGATCTTTTGGTCGTGAACCGAGTTGTACGTGAACCGGGACGTTCGTGAACCGAGGTTCCACTGTATATATTTATATATATATTTATATTTTTACACACTTATGAATAGGAGGATGTTGTGTGGACCAATTAATAGTAATTCCACGCCAGGCCAGGGGAGGGCGGGGTGCAATAAACCTTCTCTTGCTATCTCTGCAGACCAGCCGCAGGAAAGCCTATCTGAATCAGGAACATCACTTCCAGTTCGGCGCCAGAAGAACGTCACTTCCAGTTCCGCGCCCAGGAAAACGCCACTTCCAGTTCCCGCCCAGAAGATTGTCACTTCCTGTCCCGATTCCCAGACTGATGTCAGAGAGCCATCACTTCCGTCAACCAACATCACTTCCTGTTAATGTCACTTCCTGTTTGATCATTTATAACCGCCATCTTTGCAACCCTTGAGCAGTTCTGTTTTGGACTCCGTACTGATTACATCAGTGCTGAAACTTAAAAAACTCCTTTGCAGCTAGGAATATTATATGGGTGGCTGCCCCAAACCTTTTATACGTGTGTCGAGTGGCTTCATTTTTATATATATATATATATATATATATATATATATATATATATATATATATATATATATATATATATATATATTTATATTATATATATATATATATATATATAGTCACACACGTGCACATGGGAGGCAGCTAATGGGCTTGAGTAAGGGCAGTTCCAAGACATACCGGGATGTGGCAGAGTGCACTGACTCTTTATCTACCTTGCATGCAGACTATTCACGGGAGATCCCACCTGGTCCTCTGGACGTCACTTCCGGGACCGAGCCAATGGAAGAAGACCTTGCTGGCTCCGGCCCCTGTGATATCACGTCCAGGCTCGCACCAATGGCAGAAGACCCTCATGAGCCCGACCCCTTTGACTTCACTTCCTGTCTTCCCCTTTAAAAGCCTCCACCAACAGGATGGGAAGAAGAGGCTCTTCCCTCTACAAACATACTGGAATATATCGCGCAATTACGTGATAGATTTGGTAAGACTCGGCCTCTCCTTAAAAGTCACATGGAAGAGGCCAAAGCAGCACAGGTCCGATATTACGACCGCGGCACGTCTCTCCGGGAATACTGGACATGACAAAGGGGTACTGGCAGGTTCCTTTAACAGACTCCATGAAGGTTAAGACCGCATTTAGCATCCCTAGTGGACACTGGCAGTATCGTGTCCTTCCATTTGGGTTACACGGGGCTCCAGCTACCTTCCAGCGTCTGGTGGACAAAATGCTCAGGCCTCATAACTCATACCGTGCTGCCTACCTGGATGACGTGGTCATCTATTCCAGCACATGGATGGAACACCTACAGCATGTAAAAGCGGTATTGCGGACACTTGATGTGGCCGAGCTTCGAATTAATCCCAAGAAATGTTTCTTTGGATTGAGCGAAGCTAAATATTTAGGCTACCTGGTGGGTAGGGGTACCGTGAAGCCACAGTGCTCCAAAGTAGATGCCATTCTGAAATGGCCCGTCCGCGAACCAAGCAGCAGGTCCAAGCCTTTCTCGGGTAAGCGGGGTACTACCACCGGTTTGCGCCATGGTTCTCGGAGAGAGCGGCGCCCTTGACTGATTTGACAAAGAAGAGGGCCCCAAACATTGTGGTATGGACTGAAAAGACAGGGGCTGCATTTAGTGACTTGAAGTAGGCTCTTACATCCACACCTGTTTTGAAAGCTCCTAACTTTTCCTCACCTTTCATCCTCCAGACGGATGCTTCGGACACAGGCCTGGGGGCCGTGCTGAGCCAAAACGTCAATGATGCGGAACACCCCATTATGTTCCTGAGCCGGAAACGGTTGGACCGGGAGACCAGGTATTTGGCGGTGGAGAGAGAGGCTTTGGCGATTAAATGGGCGATTACTCAGCTGAGGTACTATCTGCTGGGCCGGGAATTCACCCTTGTCATGGACCATGCCCCTTTACAGTGGATGGCCCTGCACAAGGAGTCAAATCCGCGGGTCACCAGGTGGTTTCTTGACCTCCAACCATACAAAATTCCGCTCGTTCATCGTCGGGGCACTCTCCATGCCAACGCTGATGCCCTTTCTCGGATTCATGACCTCTCGGTCAGGACCGCCCGACCCGACGGGTCTGGGCTGAGGGGGGGGGCCTTGCACACACGTGCGCATGGGAGGCAGCTAATGGGCTTGAGTAAGTCAGTTCCAAGACATACCGGGATGTGACAGAGTGCACTGATTCTTTTTCTCCCTTCCCTGCAGACCATTCACGGGAGATACCACCTGGTCCTCTGGACGTCACTTCCGGGACCGAGCCAATGGAAGGAGACCTTGCCAGCTCTGGCCCCTGTGATGTCACGTCCGGCCTCAAACCAATGGCAGAAGACCCTCACGAGCCCGACCCCTTTGACTTCACTTCCTGTCTTCCCCTTTAAAAGCCTCCACCTTTTCCCTATTCCCTCAGTTCGGTATTGGACTCGGTTTTGTGCACAGCAGTGCTATCATTTAAAGACAATATGCAGCCAGGAAACCAAATTATACGGGTGGCTGCCCCAAACCTTGCTATGTCTCATTGTGGCTTTTGTGACATATATATATATATATATATATATATCTATATATCTATATACCGTATATGCTACAATAAACGCAGAGTTTCTTATTCTCGCCGGTGTCTAATAAGCGCTGGGCTTCAGAGGGGATGCAGCCAAATAGTAGCTGGTCTCTAACAGTAGCCGGGTCTTTGATATTTGCCAACTAGCGCACATTGTAAGCGTCTGTATCTTTGCATGTGTAATACATGTGCATGTCAGCACGTTGCATATATAAGAAATATGGATATACCGGTTTCTAATACTGCTTCATTTTTGTGCCGGGTTCACCAAAATACAGACAAACCTTGAACTGAAACTGGACAACAACAAAGCCATCATTGCGGATTTGGACAACGAATAGCAGCGAAAGGTACAGAAAGACATTGCCATTTATCTTTAACAATCTTGTGCAGCATGTGAAATTCAAATAAAGTAGCTGTTTGTAATATTACCCAATATTTTTGTGTATCTACATGTACCGACACGCGCGAAAAAAATATTGCGTTGTGAAGGTTTTTGTTAATAATGGCCAGTCTCTAATAGCAGCCAGTCTCTATTAAGTACTGGGAGCCGAGGCTAGTTTTGCAAATAAACACCGGGGGCCACTATTGGAGCATATACGGTATATATATCTATATCTATATATATATATATCTGCGGTGGGTTGGCACCCTGCCCAGGATTGCTTCCTGCCTTGCGCCCTGTGCTGGCTGGGATTGGCTCCAGCAGACCCCATGACCCTGTGTTCGGATTCAGTGGGTTGAAAAATGGATGGATGGATATATATATATATATATATATACACTGTATATACTAGGGGGCTGTGCCCTCTCCAGCGCTACACGCAGTTGTGAAAAGGGAGGCTGAATACATCCCCTGGAGACTGGAAACAATTATTCCTCTAGAAGCAAAACTTTACATTTCAATCCATCTGCATAATTAAAATCCTATGTATAGTTTTTTTACATATCTAATAAAATAATGCATATAACATTAAGTAGCTTTTCTTTTTCTGTGTAACTGCTTAGTTAGATGCATACACACACACACACATATATATATATATATATATATACATGCACACACATATATACACATATACAAATACACACATATACACATAGACATATATATATATATATTGTAGTGAATGGCCGGCTTCATATTCCGGCCCTCACCCCCAGGCTGCCAGGAGGAAGTCTCCCGGCAGTGTGGACGTGTCCCGAGTTCCAGCAGGGCATCATGGACTCTGTAGTTTTTATACTCAGCCCTGCTGGATACCTTGGGGACCACAAGGAGTCACTGTAGGGAGGCTCATGGACTCGTATATGCCCTATAACCCGGAAGTACGTCATAATCCCTGACAGGAAGAAACGACATGCTTCCGGGGTTAAGATAAGGACTATTTACCCTGACCCGGAAGGAATAAGGAATTGTGGACTGTTGGGCAGGAACACCTCCGGGTCAGGGAGTATAAAGGACTGTGGGAGCTCCCAGACGGCAAGCTGAGCTGGGTGGTAGGAGGGCAACGCGTCTGGGAGTTCGAGGATTGGTTATTGTTATTGGAGTATTGTATTTGGTTTATGAGTAGTGTGGAGTGGAGGGTGCTTAGTGCACATTATTATAATAAAACGAATAATTTTAGCACTTTTACCTGGTGCCTGGCGTGGTACCTGAGTGTTCAAGGGAGTGATAGCGCCCCCTACTGTCACACTGGCGTAGTCGGCAGGATTCTCTGGCCGTCGATTTGGCAGACCTGTTTTATAAAATTTGTGTGGGCAGAAAACCCTAAGAAGGTCCGGTCCAAGAGCACGGAGGTAGAAACACAACCTTTTTACAGGCGGTACTACATTAGTGAGCCTTCTGTTATATCGGTACGTTATGGGGAAGAAGGCAGGAAAAAAAAAGGACAATACCAGCTGGGTACAGAGCCTAACTGAAGCCAAGATGTCCTGGACTTACCTGACTGGGAGCGAGGAGGACTGGGCACTGATAAAGGCTGAACGAGCTTGAGTGGTGCAAAAGCAGGAACACGGTCAGCCATCGAGTGCGCTGGACTCCCTAATTAAACTGGTGTTTTTATTCCTGTTTTTCAGAAGCCCACTTCCAGAAAGCAAGTGGTGCGTCGGATGCCTGCCTCATACCTCGGCAAGATGGCCACGATTTCCAGAAGGCAAGTCAGGCTGGGAGTCGGCAAGCGACGACCCCATTCGAGGACAACAACCGCGTGACCTTTGCGTGGTGGATGCCGGGACGGAGAAGGTCACTTTGAGTCCTTCGATGAGGTCGTACGTTCCCCAACGGATTCGAGCCTCCGGGAAGGGGAAGGCGAGCGAAATTAAATAAAGACAAAGAGGGGCGGGATGTGACTGAATGGGGTGCCATTAAAGTAAAAAGGGCAGATCACAGTTGGCTTGGAACAGCCACCCAACCCCCAGAAGACTCCAAGTCCCAGAAGATTTTGCACGACTCAGCAGAACACGTGCCTGGTGTAAACGTATTCATTGGCTCCTGGCCGGCAGGTAAAGAGAAGGCGGAAGCAGACGTACCTCCTGCCGAATTAAGTAACTTTGTGGACTTACGGGATCTCGAGAAACACCTCGAGCCCGTATATTATTTCTTTCAGGAATTAAAGGATCTGAAAGAACGTGTGGAGGAGCTGGGAGCTACAGCCGAGGTGCCGCTTAAAGGACTACAGGAGCACCTGCGACGATTAGGCCGAGAAGCCCCGGTCTTGATTAATTCAGCGGAACAGGTAAGCCGTACCATATATTGTAAGGGGAAACAGTATGATTTGGGCCCGCCATTAAAAAGTAGCGGGTGCCAAGTCACTGCAAACCCGACAAGGGATTATGGCACGATAACCGAGTGGTCGGGGGGAGGAAAGAACGAGCCGGTGCAAACGTATGATGCGGCCGCCCGGAGCGATTCGGATTTCAAGACCCCGACAGGTACCTTGAGCGGGTTGTCACTGGTAACCGGAGGGGCAGGGGAAGTGCCGATTGTACCGGTACAGCTGAATAGTGCTGTTGCCTGGAGCGATGCGGTGCTGATGACGCTGCCTCTTAAAAAGCATAAGTCAATGGGCGTGCAGACAGCAAAGGGGCTCTCTTTTTCCAGTAGAGAGTCCCCAGCTGTGCCCAAGCCCCAGAGTAAGCAGGAGATCCCCAAAGTTAAACGCAGGTCTCCTGACAAGATAAAGAAACGGGTGGTGAGCAGCGAGGAGGGCGTAAAACTCCCATTGGCAGACGAAAGGCTCGAATTAACAGAATTCCTGAGATGTTTCCGGTCTTGTCGAGAAAGACAACTGGGAGGACGACGGCGGTATTACAACTGTCATCAGTCGGGACACGTTTGGCGAGCTTGTCCTCGGAGGACAGGGGAATAGAGGGATAACTGTTACACCGTTCCCCCTAGGTCCTCTGGGGGACCTGGACCACACGGCCAAGGCCCTTACTGACGTGTCCTCCTGGAGGAGGACGTCCCTCGCAGGGCTGGATGCTCCACCCCAGTGGTCGTCGCTAAGGGGGGAGAATTGTGGTGGATGGCCGGCTTCATATTCCGGCCCTCACCCCCAGGCTGCCAGGAGGAGCTCTCCCGACAGCATGGACGTGTCCCGAGTTCCAGCAGGGCACCATGGATTCTGTAGTTTTTATACTCAGCCCTGCTGGATACCTTGGGGACCACAAGGAGTCGCTGTAGGGAGGGTCATGGACTCGTATATGCCCTATAACCCGGAAGTATGTCATAATCCCGTAAAAGGATGAAACGACGTGCTTCCGGGGTGAAGATAAGGACTATTTACCCTGACCCGGAAGGAATAAGGAATTGTGGACTGTTGGGCAAGAACACCTCCGGGTCAGGGAGTATAAAGGACTGTGGGAGCTCCCAGACGGTGAGCTGAGCTGGGTGGTAGGAAGGCAACACGTCTGGGAGTTCGAGGATTGGTTATTGTTATTGGAGTATTGTATTTGGTTTATGAGTAGTGTGGAGTGGAGGGTGCTTAGTGCACATTATTATAATAAAACGAATAATTTTAGCACTTTTACCTGGTGTCTGGCTTGGTACCTGAGGGTTCAAGGAAGCGATAGCACCCCCTACTGTCACAATATATATATATATATACAGTAATCCCTCCTCGATCACGGGGGTTGCGTTCCAGAACCCCCCACGATAGACGAAAATCCGCGAAGTAGAAACCATATGTTTGTGTAGTTATTTTTATATACTTTAAGCCCTTATAAACTCTCTCACACTGTTAACATTATTAGAGCCCTCTAGACATGAAATAACACCCTTTAGTCAAAAGTTTAAACTGTCCTCCATGACAAGACAGAGATGACAGTTTTTTCTCACAATTAAAAGAATGCAAATAGATCTTCTTCTCTTCAGGAGCAGAGAATTTCAGAGGGAGAGAGAGATCGCTCGCAAAGAAAAGCAAACAATCAAAAAATCAATACTTGTGCTTTTAAGTTTGCCGCTGCATTTTTTAGAGGAGCGTTAGTATCTTCTAAGCAAACAAGCTCTGTGCAAACAGCCCCTCTGCTCACATCTCCTCCGTCAGGCGCAGAGAACGTCAGAGAGAGAGCGAGATTAAAGCAACAATCAAAAAATCAATACGTGTGCTTTTAAATATGCCGAGCACCGCAATAAAGCGGCATTTTTTTAGAGGAGCGTCAGTACCTTTTAAGCAAACAGCCCCTCCGTCAGGCGCAGAGAATGTCAGAGAGGGTGAGAGAGAGGCAGAGACAAGCAAACAATCAAGCTCCGCGCGGGATGCATATCTTATAGCATTGAGGAATTTTAGTTAATATGTAATACATGCTCTGATTGGGTAGCTTCTAAGCCATCCGCCAATAGCGTCCCTTGTATGAAATCAACAGGGCAAACAAACTGAGGAAGTGTGTAGCATAAATTAAAAGACCCATTGTCTGCAGAAATCCGCGAACAAGCGAAAAATCTGTGATATATATTTAGATGTGCTTACATTTAAAATCCGCGATAGAGTGAAACCGCGAAAGTCAAAGCGCGATATAGCGAGGGATTACTGTACATCTATACGTACATACATACATACATATATACACTCATACATACACATACACATACACACTCCTTTTTGTTTCTGCCATGTGTAATGTTGAGGGATTTGCGCATACGTATATGCTTTTGCATTTATGTTTGTTTTATTAAGTTCAAAATATGCCATTTATATTGTATTTCTATTTTTCGCTACCTTTAAAGCTTCTGCTTCTTCGCCTTTTTACATTGAATCATATTCTGACCTGGTAACTGAGTCATTAATAATTCAACAGAATGATTTTGACCATGCATTGGCAATTCCATTAAATGTCATCCACTTTCCATTGCACTGACATACCTAGTATCTGAATATGCTTGAACTTCGTCCTGAGACTGTTCTTTTGATAAAGTTACGCATACTCTATCATACCCTTTATGAATGTACTCTACTTGAAGATATACTTAATAATAATTTCCGATGCACAATACTCAACATTAATATGACAATCGAATAGTTTGAGTAAATACGGGTTATATGGTTTAATCATTGAATTATTGTTAATCACAATTTTACCATATTTCTTTCTGTGATAAGTGTGTTGTTCGTGACGATTATCTCTTCTAATCAGGAAAGCCAGCCTTAGTCATATCTGTTGATTGAATGAATGTTTTAGTAAATTTCTTTTAACACTTTTTCTCTTTTGAGTCCTAACATACTGTATATTTTAAATGTGGTCTGTTGTGACATGTGTTTAATGACTTTGTACCATAATTCATGATAGGTTTCTCTGTTTGGAATTTCAGCACAGACAAACCGATCTACATCATCAGCAGTTAATAATTTATTTTGCAAAGTAACCAATAAATGCATGTGAGGTAGACCACATTTTTGAAATTCGATCGTGTAAATGTATGCTCTGATTTGCCCAAATACTGTTTCGATTCTATGTTGCATCGCTTCTCCATGATCATAAATATACATTGACCAAATTGTGGTGTCTTCGAAATTAAACTTGTTGTAGCATTAATTGTTGCGGGACCACAGATTCTAATAGCGTATGGTCCTGAATCGTGTAAATCTACGTTTTGAGCATTGAATGATGCGAGCGTGAAAATATTATTGTAGACTCGGATATTTTGCCTGTAATGTTTCTGGATCTCAGTTTCACCAAACAAAAAATCTTTTAATTCTCGCAGATGGCAACATGAATTAGCCGATCTACAAGTCTCCAACTTAAACTTTAAAGCCTTACAATAACTACATACTTCTGACATATCACCTATGTCCATATATTCAATCTCTTTTTGCTGTTCTGTTATTTCACCGAGTAATAATTTCCATTTGTTTGTGCTAATATAGATCTTTGTTATCTTTTTTTTGATACTTTCGAATTTTCCTACTTTCATAATCTCTAACCTGCTCTGCATGTATATCACGCCAACATTTTTGAACGTCATTATAAAGTCTTTTATTTCTGACCCGGATTTGACCAACGAGCCTTTCAATTCCATTACTTTCCTTATTTTCTGAATTTACACATAGATTATTATTGTTCTCTTGTGCATCGTTTTTTGCCTTCTTTTCTCTCCAACGCTTTCGTGTCTCTTTCTTCTTCGCTTAGTTGTTCACGTGCCATCTAGAACATATAACATTTTTAAGAGCTGGAAGCACATGATGTGTGTCTGCCAAAAGCATTCCAGCAACTGCAAGGTTAGATGTCCGTGAACTTGTTTTAAATTGTTTGTAAATAGGGCATGACATGCAAAAGTCACCGTCTCACGGGTCTTGCATCCTAAGGTTGTAATGTCTAGTCTCACGTGAGGACAAAATGCCTCTCTGAGATGATCACGTCTCGACCCAAGAGAGTTTACCCCCACCCACAATTACAGCAGCCCGGGTAAGTAGAGAGCTGAGGACACTTCGTGCCAGCAAAGCAGTGAGTCCAGATGGAGTATCGCCACGACTGTTGAAGGCCAGTGCGTTGAAGCTGGGGAGTCCTCCACAGCGCATCTTCAACCTGAGCCTGGATCAGGGGAGAGTCCCAAGGCTTTGGAAAACATCTTGCATCACCCCAGTCCCAAAGGTATCATGTCCTGGTGAGCTGAATTACTTCCGGCCTGTCGATCTGACATCACATGTGATGAAGGCCATGGAGCGGCTGCTTCTTCACCACCTGAGGCCACAGGTCCGCCATGCCCTCGACCCTCTGCAGTTAACATACCAGGAGAAGGTGGGAGCAGAGGATGCCATCATCTATATGCTACACCAATCCCTCTCCCACTTGGACAGAGGCAGTGGTGCAGTAAGAATTATGTTTCTGGACTTCTCTAGCACCTTCAACACCAGCCAACCTTGGCTCCTTAGGGACAAGCTGACAGAAATGGGAGTAGATTCATACCTGGCGGCATGGATCGTGGACTATCTTACAGACAGACCTCAGTATGTGCATCTCGGGAACTGCAGGTCTGACATTGTGGTCAGCAGCACAGGGGCGCCGCAGGGGACTGTGCTTTCTCCGGTCCTGTTCAGCCTATATACATCGGACTTCCAATACAATTCGGAGTTCTGCCATGTGTAAAAGTTCGCTGACGACACTGCTATTATGGGTTGCATCAGGAGTGGGCAGGAGGAGGAGTATAGGAACCTAATCAAGGACTTTGTTAAATGGTGCGATTCAAACCACCTACACGGTTTGGATCTTCCTTGTACCAGGCACTGCTAGTATGGTTCCAACTTAAAGTGACCATGATATTGGAATGAACAAGTTTAATAATGGATGGACAGGTAGAGAAAGGTAGAATGTTTGTTTGACAGCTGCATAGAGTTGATGAATGATTCACATATTCTGCTGTTCAATTTTTATCTTGTTTTTTTTTTTTGTTATGGTTTAGTTGAAATGTTGGTTAATACAAATTCACTACTTGAATGACCTAATGACATTTTCACAAACAAAAAGCAAACTTTTAACTCATATTTAACTTTTAAATATATCAGCAAACAGACCAAGACCTAAAATAATGACAGGCTTGTAGACGTCTCAGAGATTTGCATATTTTTTTGCAAATTACAGCAAGAGATACTATTCTTTCAAAAAAAAAAAAAACACTAAGGTATTCTTAATATAGGAGTTATAAATAATGAAAATAGCAGATGCAATGTGAGATGCGGCAGAATGAAAAACAGGGCTAGATGACACTTCTCCTGTCATGATAAAGCACAGTATTTCAGAGTAAGTCAAAATCCAATTTTATGTAACATTCCAAAAGAATTAGCAATTATGACATGAGTAGACGAGGCTCATAACCTTAATCTCAAATGTGGAGGAATATGACGTTTTTCAAAACCACCTGTCCTGTTAAATGCTGGAAAGAAAAATCAACATTTTTAAATAACCTCTACCTTGGGAGAGAACAAAACAACACCTGTGTCCTATTATTCATTTTCTATCCTCAGTTTATAAAATGAATACTGGTTTAAACATGCCTATCTACGGTATAATAAGTAAGCAGAACTAAAAAGTTTCTAAATGGAAGTGAATGAAAGGAATCCATCGTGTCTTCCATCTTTGCAAGGAAAGATCTTAATTTCTTACTAAAAATGCTGCAAATAGTCAGAGATCTGCCTTACAAAATAAAACCATCACAGGCTTCATTTTCAACAATATTTGACAATGAAGCCTGTAATGGTATATGGTTAAGATCTAGTACTCTATACAACTTAGCATAGAGAAGTAGTTTGTTTTGCACATTACCACTTACTATTTATGTATTTTTTCTTATTCATGTGAATGTTAAATATCTTGACTATATCATTGTGGTGTACCAGGAATTGCTATTGCCCTTCAACTTTGCCATTAATTGTATCAAAAGCAATTTTTGACTATTTTGATTTTATTTTCCTCTTCTTGAGATACAGTTACAAAATCTGACAGTATATTTTGTCTTCTTTTTTTCTTTTTTCATGTATTTTCTGAGTTTTGAAAGTGAAACAGCTGTTCCTCTGACACATATGAGAATTCCTGCAGAGAACGTTCAGTCCCATTTTTGTAACTTAGGAATAAAAAAATCAAATAGTTTTGGAAAGACAGCTACTACAAATAATATTGATTGTCCTTTCAAAGTACAAGACAATAAATAAGCAAACCCAGCATGTTTACATCCTTGTCTTTGCTTTTGCTCATTGATATTCTGAGAAGCAGTTAATAACTTCCTCATTTTCAAAAGAAGTACAATTTTAATGAATTTGTGGGGAAATTATATTTCATTTAGTATTAAAGCAGAAAAAGACACAAAAGCAGTAGAACTGCTATGCATTGATAAAACATATAAAACTGTCACATTTTCAAAACTTTCACAATTCGTTTCATTTGCAAAACAATTAAAATAGCAAAATAGCAGTTTTAAAATGGAATTATTACCTTCTTTCTGACAAAACCAAAGTTAGTTTGAAGACCTGGGTATGTTGTAAATATTTGGCAAAGAAACAAAAAATCAATCTTTTTTTTTTTTTGCTAAATAATGCATCTTTGTTCTCACTGTTACGTTGTTATGCAATATAGTATGTTGTAAAATTCTCTGTTCTGCTTACCTTTTTCAATGCTGCCTGTATTTTATTTCTTTAATATGATGCCACTTCCTTTTTTTAATTGATGACATCACAGCTTTGGGTAAAAATTCTGACTCTGATTATAGAGTGGAGCTCACAAATAACAAATATGGCTTTAATGTTACTGAAGGTAAAAACACTTAGTGTATACAGCTTTAAACCTAGAAGCAGCAATCTTAAAATATAAAGGTTTACGTATTTTTACACACAGAGAAAGACAATGAACCAAATGCTCCCTTTTATTATTTTCCTGAGTGAATGAATCCCCAGGATTCCCACAGGATTTTCAGAGAGCTCACCTTAGACTTAGCATTAGGCTTGCACTGTCTGAGTTTGAAGCTATACAATAGGCCTGTCAGGCAGTATAACACTAGCTTCATAAAGGTTTAATTTGCATATATTGATTCCTGTTTATTTAAATATAACATATATCTAGTATTTTTTAGAAAAGCCCAGTAAAAAAATGAAGTTTTTTAAAAATTGACTTGCTCATGCTGCTAGTATAAAATAAACCAGTTTGTGAATACAATGTTCTTCACTTTAATTAGTTTCTTAAAACCAATAACTAATGCACAGTATCAGTTAACCATGAGTTGATTGTATTATTATTATATTAAATGGCTTGAATTAAGGATGCATATATCATACCAGTCTTCATTTTATAGTAATAAGCGTGATTGTGTCTATGGTAGAATTCATGAATGGTGTAGTACAACTAGAGATGCAGAAATTAGGCCTTGCTTCATCTGAATCTACTGTATAAAGGCATCTGCTATAAAAATGTCTAAAAGGTGTAGAACTTCTTTATGTTATCTACATAGCCAGAAAGCTATTTCGTACACTTATCTTTGAAACTTATATATTGCAAGTCAGAAGCAATAGATGCATGGAGACATGCAAATGAACGAAAAAGCCTTTGAAGAGCAGTGAATAGCAGGAAATACAATATTCCACAAGGAAAAAAAATCAATACATGAACACACAAATCGATATCGAATTCTGCGTAGTGCTGCTGCTCATTTCAGAAAAAACACTAAGCCATTTTGGATTATTCATTCATTTACGGTGGAGGGAAAATACAAAATAGTGGTTTGAGGCCTCAAAAGTGGGACTGAACCAAATGATAATAAGTTTGAGGATCCACCTCACTTTCCCCAATTGACTTGATGTTCTTTTAAACATTTAGACACAGCCCCTGTTTCCAACCATCCATTATTTGGCTACTTTATGTCTTCTTCACTCTCTACCAAACACATTTCCTCATTGTATGCTTATTACATTTATCCCAGTCACTCAGAGACGGATCACTGACCTATCCTTGTCAAATCCATGGTGCTGAAATATAAATTTAAAAAACATCTCTAGAAATTCTAATCATCCACACATCCAATATACAGTTATTCATAGAGTTTATCACTATCCTAGAGAGCATTAATGGGTTAAGATCCTCATCCAATCTATCACAAGTGTTTCGTCTATGCTCCGGTAACTTTTCTCAAAACGTTCTTGGAATGTCCCACAATTGTAATTCTTTGGGCCTGAATTGCACTCTCTCACACCTCCATTTTATCTGTCTCTATTCTGTGCTCTCTTATCATTCTTCTTTTTTAAAATTTTCAACTCTTTGTGTCTCTCTTTTTGTGTGTCTCTTTTCATAAACAGCATTATTTCAGTACCTATAATATCTTATAGCTCCTTGATGGAACAACCCTGAGCTTCTTACTTTGTCTGTCTGGAGGTCTTTGTTTTACAGCCCTGTTGTCTTAGAACTGTCAGCTGCACAGAACAATGGTGTATTGGCTCAAACCACCAGCAAGTGGGAAGACTCAATTTCCATGATTAAGAGACAGCTAGCCTCTCACCCATCTTTGGGCTTTTTTATTAACTTTTATATTTGTATTAATTTGTTTTTAAATTTATTTTCTTTTATTAAGATCCTTGATGGGCTCCTGTGAGGGGAGACTTAATAAATGCAAATATTTTACTTTGCTATCCTCTTCCTCTTTTTGAAATCAAATAAAAAAATTGGGACATGCGCGTCAGTAGGCTTTGCACCCTAGGAACCAAGTTACCCAAAATATTCTGTAACATTTCAGTAATTATTTACCGCTATGATCATAAAATAAGTCATTACGATAGTGATTAATGAGAAGAATTCATAATTAATTGCAAAATTGTGGTGTTTGAGGGTTCCTCTAGAGTGCCTCTTTCTCTTGCACGATGTGGCTCAAAAACTGATCAGCACATTGTCATCTCATAACAGGCTTAAGTTTCGAGTTTTAGTATTTTTATGTCCAGCCGTTTTAGCTCTAGACCATCCTCAAAAAACTGTGACACACAGACACACACACAGACAGACACACACCCCTCATTGAGATATCAATGTTTTCGGTATCAGGAGACTCTAAAACATCAAGATCCATTGAAAACTGGAGATCGAAATTTTTGATGAATCTAAAGCTTTCGCTCCTACCACATAGATGATATGGTGGGGGAGGGTGCAAAGCAAACATTGATCTCAAAAAAAAAAAATTGGGCACAGCTAAGTTTAAAAAAGCAAATAACTGTAATAAATTGTTTCTCAGTTAATGAACATTAATCAGGATGATGTAACTTATCCCCCACATTTTGGTTTTAATTGTAATATGCTTGCTTTTTACCATTACTCATTCACTCATTTCTAGTACCTGACTGCCAAAGAGCAACAGTACCTGATCAGCAGCTGAATTCACTATGACTCACCATGACATGTAAAAGTTCATTCAACTTATTAAAAAAGTGATAAAACATTCCACACTTATAGAGACAAGCCAGTTCTAAGTACTTTCCACTTTTCTTTTATCCTTGCTTCATATTCTTTCCATCTTCGGATGAACTGCTCCTGCAAAAAAGTGGAACAGGTAGCGGTGAAGACAGTGCTACAAGCTGAGTACAGGAGAATTTAATATATCCCATTTTATGTTGTTAGAGTCTTTTACATTTGTCGATGTTATTGAAGTAGGTAGCCACTTGATTCTTTCAATCCTCTTTGCTCAACCAGTGACAGCTTTCAAGGTCCCAGCTAGCTCAAAATGTAGTTGATATGGGCTGCCCTCTCATGGTTGTGTTTGCGATGGCAACACTATATCTTTTTTTTTTAATTCATTTAAGATTAATAGTAGAAGGCCAAATCTTAATATTAATAGAACCCAGATCAAATAGTTATTGAAATACAAAAGCCAACATTTTAAAGAGAAACATAATCCATTTTAACATGTATTATAATAATGAACCACTGTATAACATTTATATGGGGTGAAATTTCAACACTGAGCAAACTTAAATTGGGTTTGTGGATAATTTGGATTTCCTAATACCAGGGATACATTTTTAAGAAATAAATGCCATGAAATAGAAGATGCTGAGTAAAGATCCCAATGAACACTGACTTAATTTATAATGAGTGATGGGATTCCTTACAAAGCAATATATGTATAAGGAATATATATATGTATAAGGTTTATACTGATTTCTAGCTAGAGGTTAGCGAAAGCAAGAATTTATATGAAGGCAAGAAACCAATAGCAAAAGAGGTAACTTTAAAAGACAAAATTGTAGATAAAATGAAATGGAAGAGGATGGGATAGAAAATTAATATTTTAGAGACTGGAACATTCAAAGGCCTGAATTATCAAATGTATCACCCAGAGTGTAAATACCTTTCAAAGCCAACAGCTGGAAAGTAATAGGACTATCTCTAATGTGCAGGGTCATGTTGTGAAAAATAGGAGAGAATGTCTAATATGGTGGACAAAAGCCAAGAAGCTGCTTCACTTCAAACCATATTTCTAATGAATATGTGATTGGTAGATCCATCCTTGAGGATTAATATTTAAGTGCTACACCAGACAAGGGAAGTTAGGAAGAGAAATTGAGGATGACAGAAGCCATGAGGGAGGATAAGCAGAATGAGCGTTCCATTGCCAGATTGTGAAAGGGTGAGAGCTCAATAGAATAAATAAGGATCTGGTCAGGAAACTCCACCTCCACATTTGTCGCAAATCAGTATGGAGTATTTAATAGCAGGTCTTTTGTTTGTTCCAGTAAGGCAGATAAAAGTGAATGTACGTAAGACCAATATTTGGTGGAGGAAGTTGAAGCATTGCAATAAAATAAAGGTGGGGAACAATATTGATTTTTATTATAGCCAGTCTAGATCTGTAACACAGAGGTATAGATGACCAAGAAGTCAAAGTTTCTCTCAAATTATTTAGTATCTGGCAGTAATTAAGGAGTAATAGTGTCTTGCAGTGAAGATGAGATATCTGGAACTAAGTATTTAACTTAGGTAGCTAAATGAATGAAATTAGAGGGAGGAACAAAATTTAGAAAGCAAATTGAGGGCTAGGATAGATGATTTCACTTGTAAATATCAAATAATGTGACAGTGTATGGGAGATTACCATAGGCAATACCTATATCTTCTCGAATTTCTTCGGCTTACAGTGATAGCTGATGGCTGGAACCATACGCCGAGACTGGTGTGATTAACTCATCAGATCTCAAGGCAGTCAATAAGGGCTGAAGTGAAAGTTTGAAAAGCTGCAGGTATAAAAGAGGGTATTTCTGTCTAGTGCCTTTAAAAATTAGAATAGACAAGAAATACAGTATTTCAGATATTCAGTGCAATGGCATGACAAGTGGTCTGTAGCATTTGGAAAATTTTTAATTAATAATTGTGCCCTGTATATTGCAGGCTCTGATAGGGCATGGGTGTGTGTGAATGCATTGGTGTACCTGGCTGATTGCGTATGCAAGCTTCAGTCAGGTGCCTCATTATTGCCTCAGAGAGAGAAGTGCATTACATCTGTGCTCAGTTAGGAAAAGCGAATATAAGAGGAGCCTGCATGACAGGAGGGGTCAGAGAGAAAAGAACAGAGAGGAAAAAAAGGTGGAGGCTAAAAGAGGGAGACAAAGGCAGGAATGGGAGAGAGCTGAAGTAGAGGAAAGGAGGCAGGCAGCCGGCAGGAGAGCCCCTTAGCGAAGCTTAGGGCCAAGACTCAGGGAGCCGAAGAGGATCACTCTGGCCTAGTGTGTGTAGGAAGGTGGAGTGACCCCTTGATCAAATGACTCTTCTGCAATGGGAGTCTGAGAGGGGAGACAAGGCACAATGCCCTGCTGGGGCCACAGATGGTTGCAGGAACCTGATCCCAGGAGAACTGAGGGTAGGCTAGGCACCCTGCTGAGAGCTATAGACAACAGGGACCCACATCTGGGAGAGAAGGTTGGTTGTGCTTGTCGGCAGGATGTCTCCTCTGTCTGCAGGATCCTGTGCAGGGTAAGCACAAAAGATATCGGTTTGAACAGGATGCACCGGGGGCTGACTTTTAAGAGACTATGTTCTGCCTGGTGATTTTAACCTTCTTCTTATTTATCTATTTAGTTGGCTTAGTTTAACCTCCATAATCTCTGTGACTTTTAAAGGATTATTTGTTTAATGAAGAATTTTCACTGTACAATTTGCACTTTGTTTTTTGGTTCTTTTTAATGAACGTACTATTCACTTTTTGCACCTGCCCCTTGCTGCATGTGCATGTCCTCATTTTCCCAGCTCATCGCAGTTATGACTATTGATGGTTTGGGTTCAAGAGCCTTCAAAACAGAAGAGAGAGGATGGCGCCAACCTGCACCTCACATTTGGTGGCAGCAGTGAGATGAGCCATGGCAATGAGGGTCAAGGAACAGAAGGAGAAGTAGCAAGCAGATTAAGTGCCAGACTGAATTTAATGAACCCACACTCAAGCCAGAAGAGGACATTTTAGAATTTTGAACTTTTTAACAGACTATTTATTTATTGCCATTGTAGTGTATTTTTAAAGTTCGTATTCTTTTAATGTTTCTGTTTTTACAAAAGAGGCTAGAATTTTTGGTTTTATAGGGTTTGGTTTTAATACCTTTATTGGGTTTTAGTGCACTGTCATGTCACACCATGGACTTGAGCCACCAGTTGCATTGGGTGAGAGAAGGGAGGAGCCCTTCATCAGGGTAAGAGGTGAGGTTTTCAAGGAATAATTCTGAGTAATACTCATAAAATCATTTGTTAAATTGTGATCAGCCATAAGTGATGGTACTTTAATTATTTTAATAGTAGAGTTGGACTCAAATGCCTGGCAACAATGCAGTTTAAGTATCAATAATTTATTTGGCTTAGTGCCTGAAACATAATATTTGGAACTGGTGCCATGGATCTTTACAATAGCAAAGAATTTATTTCAGATCTTGTAGTTAACATCAAAGCTTTTTGGTTAGAGTCCATAACACAAGGGCATTTTTCTTAAAGAGTGGATAGTTGTCCCTGTAAATTATGAATTATTTGATGACATGCCCAACCTAAATCAGCACAGTAATCTAATAGCACCTTAAACAGTCACCCAGACATAAAAAATTAACAAAAATTGTTAAAAAGTTTCCAATATAGAAAACAGATTTTTAAAGTAGAAGAATGTTAAAACTCCTCGTTGCAGTGCATTTAGGCAGTAAAGTCAGATGCATGCAAGAGATTTCACAGTGATGATATGACAAGGCGGCTATATCCCAGCTTGAGTCAGTGAGAGAAAACAACAGTTAATTAGAGTCAAAAATATTATCCAGACTAGACTAAAGTATGAAAATTAGGAGATACACAGAAGAAAATCTTAACAGAGTGTAATGAATCAATGGGCTCCAGGATTAAAGTAAGTTTGCAAAGGAAACATGTAGAAAGGAGCACACACTGATAAAAAGGACTGGAGATCTGTTGAGGAGATTCAAATATGTTTTAGCATCCATACCAAAAACAACTGAAAATATTGGCATTTTTT
This sequence comes from Polypterus senegalus, assembly GCF_016835505.1. Taxonomy (NCBI): domain Eukaryota; kingdom Metazoa; phylum Chordata; class Cladistia; order Polypteriformes; family Polypteridae; genus Polypterus; species Polypterus senegalus. The sequence continues at coordinate 218,916,899 of NC_053156.1, forward strand.
CATGTAGCCCAACCTGTGGTACCATGTCAAGTACTTACCCGTTTGAAAAAATAAGAATTCAATTTGGGTAAAAAATACTGCATTTTAGTATTGCAAGGACAAGAACAGAGATCTAAACACACGGATATTGTTTTCTCTGAGGTGACGCAATAATTAGTATTTTGTAACTGTACTTTAGAAGAACATTACAAAGATTTAGATGAGGCTTAGACAAGAACAGGCCATTTAGCCCAACAAAGCTCATCGATCCTATCCACTGAATTTCTCCAAAATAACATCAAGTCAAGTCCCTAAAGTCCTACTGTCTACCACACTACTTGGCATTTTATTCCATGTGTCTACAGTTCTGTGCATGAAGAAAAAATTATTATTAATGTTTGTGCAAAATTTTTACCTTTAACAAGTTTCCAACTGTGTCCCCGTGTTCTTGTTGAACTCATTTTAAAGTAAGAGTCTTGATGCGCCGTTCTAATTCCTTTTATAATTTTGAACGCTTCAATCATGTCATCTCCTTTTGCTTAAAATGAAAAGGCCCACTACTTTTAATCTTTCTTCATAATTCATCCCCTGTGGCCCTGGAATCAACCTAGTCACTCTTCTCTGGATGTTTTCTAGTGCTGCTATGTCCTTTTTGTAGCCTGGAGACCAAAGCTGTACACATTACTTCAGATGAGGCCTCACTCTGTGTTATAAAGCTTGAGCATAACCTACTTGGACTTATATTCACAATATTGTGCTATTAAATCTTAAATTATGTTAACCTTCTTAATGGCTTCTGAAAACTGTCTAGAAGTCCACCATGACTACTCAATCCTTCTCATAATATGTACTTTTGATTTTACTTCCTACAGGTAATTCTTTACTTTTACTTATATTTAATTTCATCTGCCACAAATCTGCCAAAGCATGTACACTGTCCAAGTACCAGTGCAAGGATTCAGTTGATTCTAGATTATTTGCCAATCCACCTAGCTTGGTATATCAACTGCAAACGTGACAGTTTGCTATTTATATTACAAACTAAATCAGTTGTATACATGAAAATAGTAGCTGAGCTAGCACTGACACATGCGAGACACTACTCTTAACCTCACCCAGTTCTGAAAAGATTCCTTGCACCATCTGAGCTAATTCTGCACTGATCTACACACTACACTCTGAACTTTCACTTCTTTTAGTTTGATGCCCAGCCTCTCATGTGGAACCTTTGTTTTCTGAAAGTTAAGATAAATAATACTATATGCGCCAATCTGATAATATCTTTTTGTTGCTTCCTTATACAATTCCAGCATATTAGTAATATGTGACTTCCCTTGTCTGAACAGATGCTGACTACTCATTTAAACTTCTGTTCTTGCCATTTGTTACTCAATCTTATCCTTAATAATTCTTTCCATTAATTTACGTGTGACACTTGTTAAGCTTACTGGCTTATAGTTACTTTGATATGTCCGATCACCATTTTTATGTAATAGTATAATATTTGCAATTTCCAGTCATTTGATATTTCCCCAGCATGCAGTGACTTCCTAAAAATATGCATCAACGGTTTATATATGTAGTCACTAAGCTCCTTAAGAACTCGAGGATAAATTGATTTTGGCTTATTCAATCTGAGCTGTACGTCTCCCTCTACAATTTCCAAATTACTCAGTACCTCTTTAGTAATATGTGTTAACGTTGGGAAGTTAATAATTTCCTCACATGTGAAGATCTCAGAAAAAAGCTACTTTTACAGCATCTGTCATTTCACTGTCAGTATATTTTAATTCCCCTTTACTATTCCTGGTGCGCTTCACCTCTTCTTGACTATTCTTTTAATACTAAATTACTGAAAGAATCTCTTTGGGTCATCTTTTGTCTTATCTACAATGCTCCTTTCTAGCTGCCTTTTATTTTACCTAATATCCTTCTTAATAGTTGCCGTCATGCACCCTACAATTGGGATTTAGAGTTATTAGTCTTACATGCCTTATACAACTGTTTTTTCCTTTGCAGCTTCTTTCTGTAGAAATTTTTTTAATTAACTACTAATTTCAATGTTTTTCGATGTACCTGTCCTGCATTATGTGTAAAACATTTAAAAACCTGATTCACAGCTTCTCACTTCAAAGCCCATCCCCATTTATCCCTTTTAGACGTTGGCACTACTGTACTTTTTATTATTGAATACTGAAGAGATTGTTGAAGTGAGGTTCACACTAGTAGTTTTTATATTAGTTATACTTTATTCATTCATTTTCAGTCATGTATGCAGACTTTTAATTGAACGTGTGAATGTTTTGCTAACGTTCATTGTAATTAACTTTTCCTGATAAAAGTTATTCTTTCTGAAAGGTAATTTGCTGCATAACTTCTTCATCAGAAGTAATGCCCCTTCTCTTTTCAACTGTTAACAATGCCAAAGGTAGTAATACTAGTAGTGGTAGTAGTGTCACATGTAGTTTAGTGAAATAGCTTAAATGTCCAACCAACTTCCAACATGTTTCCACTCTCCAATGCCATGATAAGTAAGAATGTTTTAAAATACTTACCTCCATTTTATTTGAGAAAACATTTTGAGCTTCTGTCATCAGGTGCAGTATGCTTTAACTCAGCCTGTTCACAAGAACTTAAAATTTTTGTATCCCCTTTTGTTTAAACAATGTTTAGAATGTTGGAATAAATCTTGATAAAACCCATGACTTTTGAAAATTGGGCATATCCTCAATACATTAGGATGTAAGCACTATCCATCTATTTGCCTTTATTACTCCCAATCTTTGTTTACATTAATTTTCTATGCTATGCTGTGCATTAATGCATTGTTTGAATATCATATTATATAATATATCCATGCAACTATTTCTTTACTCACTTTTCTATTTTAATATCACAGGGAGCTGGGGGTTCATGTATAATAACTTGCATAGAATTCAGATTAAAACATGGCATACAGGCAAAACTAGAAATATATGTACACGCAAAAACATTCAGAAGCATAAAACTGTGCATAAGCAAAGTTCTATGTACTTTCCATTTATAAATCCCAATCAACATGAATTTTAATGAACATGCACAAGCCTATAGCCCCAATGACTCCTGCCAGAATTTCACCTATTTGAATATGTAAATAAATATAAATAGCCCCTTCCATTCAGTTTTTTGATAAAAGACAATGGCAAAAGCATGAGTAAAAAGAAGAATTTCAGCAAATGTAAAATTGAGGTTCTGCTCAGTGAAGTGGAGGCAAGGAAAAATGTATTATTTTTTGGCTTATGCAACAAAAGCAAATTGCACAGCCTGATGGAGGCACGAGATCAGAAAGTTACACAGCACCCAAAATCAAAAAGAAGTGGTCGGATATCAAAGACATGAAGAGGTAAGTTTCAACCTACCATCTGAGTGTCAACACCACTGTAGGTGGTAGGGGAATTGTGGGGCTCAAAACTGTTTGAGTAGTGATCTGCTGCAGTTATTGATGAGATGCTTATATATCTTGCCACAACATTAATGAGACATATTTTCGCATCACAAATAATTTTCACATTAATAGAAAGGACATGCTATTTACATAGGCAAATTCTTTCGCTGAAGGTATCTTTATAGCAATGTGCATGCAGTGGACCAGTCTGATTATATTTGGAAAACCTAACATTGCTGTGAATTGTTCTTTGAAGTTTGCCAATTCGACCGCAGTATAAGTAAATCTAGCGGATAATACCATACAGCTGGCATGGTATACCTGATTGGTCAGCCAGTTCACAGTGAAAAGCTCATATAGAACTCGCAAAACAGCAGGTAGAGCACAATTTCTCAAAGTCTACTTTAGTAAAGCTGGACCCTTTTCAGCACACAGCTCAAAGAAGATAACTCTTGGAAAGCTAAATTGACTTAGAAGCCAGTCATCATCATGGGACAATCAATCAGTATGATCTCCAAATACACGCTCTCTTCTAATTCTTCCATTTGCAATGTCTTTAACAATGCTATTGCAACCATGGTAATTGGAATAGTTTGGCCATTCCATGCACAATTATATTGTTACAGAGTGATTACAATCAAGTGCCTTACATTTTTAAACGATATGCCATTAATTTTGGTGTATTTGATAAAGTCTGCATCATAAATGCGAATATAAAAAAGAAAGGAACACTATACAGTAACAGTAGCACTGCTTTGATTCTGGGTGCCACCTGTTTACAAAACAAAGCAATAAATATGCGTATGCATGGTCTGAGGCTGCTGTGAAAATGTGTGTAGCATTATGCCAAGTTTCGTTTTTATAGATCTCGATGTGAGAGTGGAAATGGGCGAACACAACATTTTTGTGCATATGCACTGTTTAAACATGAGTCCCCTGGAGTCTACACAGGCAACATCAGGCACAAGTTAGGAACCATCCCTGCACTGAATATCAGTTCATTGCCTGGCATACTCATGCACAATGATTCAGCTTGAGATAATTTAGATTTAGGGATGAATGAGTACATATGCAAACTCTGCATGAGTTACCATTCCAGAAATTATATTCACATTTTAGGAATTGTTAGTCAGCATAACTAAACATTGTACTTCCTGTTTAAAGGCAATTATGTTTTTTCTTATCTTTTTAACAGGTAAAAAAATCACATGACACTTAACTCTGAATATTCTTTTCTCACAATGTGCTGCTTTTGATTTTGTCATGTAAATTATTACCAATAACCATCTATGATCAAACAATGAAGTTTAACACAATTAGATTTAAAGATGTCTCAGCATCATGACACCTGTAATTGAGACTCGTATTTTTTTTTAAATAGTTTTATTTCTGAATCAAATGAGTAGTTTAATAAGCTGTTTATTAACTTAGTAAACACCAAAACACAAAAGTATAAAAGAAAACAATTACAGTAAAAAACAACTCCCAGATGCATACAGTATCAATTTAAAAAAAAAAATGTGAATCATAATAAAAGCATTTTCAAAATTCTCACTGTCATCAATGGTACAACATACAATGCTGCAAATTCTGAAGATGTGGGAGGTTATTGGTTTGTTAATGATGACTGATGAACACGTCAGACAAATGCATGCCACTCCCTAGGGTCACCGATAAAATCCATCTGGATAGAAAATATATAGATAAGTGGATGGATAATTAAGATGGAGTGAATATCAGATTTATTATTTATTTCTTTATTTATTTTTATAATATAGCTCTGATTCTTCGTCCTTATAATAAGAGCTTTATATTTTTCAATTTACACAAGATAATGTAAACCCCAAATAGATGAAACGGACTTTAACTTTAATATATAAATAAAAAAATGACTAATCTCAATCATGAGTCGCATTCATAAGTAGCTTCTGTTTTCAATAATCAATTCTTGCTTTCCTTAAACTAAACATAAAACTGTGGGAGGCATAGTACAGGATTAGAGTCCAGACAGTGTCTGCTTCTTAAACCCTTTCTCTAAGCCATCTTCATCCTCTGGTAACTAAAATGAAAAATAATAAGATCAAAACCTTAGGACGTGCAAAGATTTCTTACAGGGCATTAAACTCTTCTGGGAACTTTCAAACAACTGACTTAAAGCAATTTTATGAAAAAGGAAGAAACTGAAAATAAAGAATAAAATTGGGATCCCAGAAAATCTGTATTAATGTGCAACACTCACTGGGAATCTGAACTCCTGGGCAAGGCAAGTGGCAGGGTGACAATTGCACAAAGAATATGACTTGAGAGTCTTTGATAGATGTCCTTGAGATGAGGGGAATGAAGCATATATTTCCTGAAGTTACCATAAGGATCCTTTTTAAACTAAATTCATCCTGAAAATTCTGTAGAGGACTGTTGCACTCATCATAGATAATGTAGTAACAGTGACAACACAAAAATGTCCTGGGCACAAAAGACAAATGTGTACTCAATCTCATTTTGGCAGGATGTCTGTAATGCTGATATCATCTGTTTTCAGAGTCTGCCTTATTCAGTACAGGGTCAAGGGTAGCTGAAGCATATCCCAGTAGCATCAAGGCAGAAGACAAGTTTGGACTAGAGAGCAGTCTGTCACCGGGCCATTCACACTCACTCATACCAGGTCAGGATGGCGTTGGTTATTAACCTAATGTACATGTCTCTGGGATCTTTAGAAGGGAATTGGGGCACCTAGAGAACTTGCAAACACCATGTAAATAACCATCAGACAATGAATCAAAGCCTATGCCTGGAGCTGTAAGGAAGCAGCATTTACCACTGCAGTTCTACATTGGCCAACCCTTGTGGTATTAATCACAATATATAAAAAGAGAATAAGAGTGGTTTTAATATTAAAAATAAAAATAACAGTGATATTTTGAATGGAATATTAGAAATGTGAGGATGTTTATTATACTAGATATAGGATAAATAAAGATTCTGAATGTCAATCGTATATATATATATATATGTATTGTTAGTACCAATAAAACAAGCAATAGTAAGAAGGCCCTTGATATGGGAATCATAAATTACATTAGTGCTAAGTCATGTATAGTTCGAGTAATAATCAAGAGTACAATTTATAACCACTTTCTGACTTTCAGTCATGAAAAGACATGTTTATGAATTCTGCAATACCTCTTTGAACTTTCAAATGTAATAAAGTATATTTATAATATACTGTGGTGACCAACCGGGACTTTTGCCAGCCCGGGATGTCTTCATAATGGAAAGACTGGGGGAGAGAGTGTGCACAGGGCATTTTCTCTCCCGGATTGCTAGATGGCAGCTCCCCTGGGTTGCTACAGCACAACAGATTCCCACAGGGCACAGTGGGTTCTTTGACTCAGCCCTGTTGAGTTCCTTCCGTGCCACCAGCAGGTGTTTTGGTAACTGGGCAGCCCTACTTCGTGGGGCTCCAGCTTTACCTGGAAGTGCTCCCGGGCCGGGCCGTGGGAACACTGGAAGTATAACATAAAAGGAGTCCACTGCCTTCATTATAGGAGCCAGAGTCGGAAGGAGGTGGACAAAGCTTACCAGGAGGAGCGCAGGAGGCAGAGAGGTGCTGAAAACAAAGAAGAACCCCAACAGTTGCTGTGTGCTATTTATATTGTGCTTGTGCTACAGTATTTATACTTGTGGCTGTGGTGGGAAACACAAAGGAAGAGTTTCCCACAATAAAAACTCTTTATTTCATTTTATACTGGTGTTTGATCCTGTCTCTGTCAGGTTTCTGGAGCTGGAGTTCCCCCTACAGTCCACAATACCTACTTTAAACTTCTAAAATAATGTATGAATGCAACACTGTAATGGGAGTTGCAATGAGCTGTAATTGTTCCACTTTTAAAAGTTAAACTTTCAGCCAAGTCACTAACTGTTGAGATTTTGTCTATTTTCTCTTGTGTATGTCTGTGTTTTCCTGTTTATTTTGACTTTCTCCCTGAGTTTTGGGTTATCGGGTGATTTTAAATTGGTTGGGTGTTATTTTGAATGTGCTCTGCAATGGCCTCGGGTCCTGTTTAGAATTGACTCTTACCTTGCACTTGATGCCCCCTGTACAGATTGGGTAAAGAAGTTGGAAAATGGGTAATTGAAACATTTGAATAGGACAGAAGTTTGTTCAGTGACCTGTGGGATAACAGTCTCTCCTATGTTTTTAATTAAATAAATTATATAGAGTTTAATTATTGTCTTATGAGTCGTTTATAAAGTAACTTCGTAAATAACCGATTAACCATTTGAGCATATATGTTATATTAAGCAATAATTGAAATTAGTATGGTTATCTATTTTATCTTAAATAGTTAATAGTTCAATGATTTCCATATTTTATATTCTTATGTTATAAGCATCACATTTTTGCATAAAAGTCTTTATATATTGGTCAGCCACATCACTGTTATGTAAAATGTAATTTGGTGAAGATACAGAAACTTTTGGGATAATTGGAAGGAACAATTACTTCATATGGCTAATCGCACAGATTGGCTTGGATGTTTCATTTGCCAAGATATTTTATTTTATTTTTTTTTTTGCATTTGTGGAAAAGTACAGCTTGTAATTGTGCTAATCTCAATGTATGTTCCAGACTTAATGAAGAAAGATACAAACTATGTGGCAACCAGACAACTTTTTAGGCAGTGCCCCATCTGATCTATTTGTCACCATAAACATGTGGCAGTCCTATGAAAAGTATGAAATGCCTGTCTTTCTGAGAAAGTACAAAAATACATTTCAGAAAAACAAACTTAGCCCTTGTCATCACATATTCCACAGTGTACTCAGTGTCTTTTTGCAAAGAATTTTCAGCTCCAACTTTTCATAGATGTAGACAATCAGGCCAATTTTAAAGCCAAGAAAATAAAATTAAAAAACAACAAAAAATGTCTACATTTATTATGTTATTAATATTTCATTGCTTTTTCCTTTTTATTTCACTGTACAGGGTGGTCCAGATCTAATTATGCAGATCCAGATTGTCGGGATGACTTTGATTTATGTAGGGACGATTCCAGTTTGATGCAAAGACGATTCTTCATGTCGTCATTTCGCACACTTCTCGATAGTCCAGGATTTTTCGGGTGATTTTCTGTGTAATAAACTTAATAAGTTATAACGTAATGAAAATTGCATAATTAGATCTGGACCACCCTATACAAACAACATCACTTTAAAGCCTTCATTTGTACAGATTATTTGTCAAATGTGCCACCCTGTGTACTGGTTTAAAATTTAGGGTTGTATTTGAATTAATGTTAAACTGATAAAGAAAAAAGTTTACATCATACTAATCAGTTTTGATTTCAGTTTAATTTTCCATTGTTTTCTGAAATGGATTTATAAAATACAGGTTTGTGAAGACTAGGGAAAAGCCAGGAGTCTGCCTTGGATGGGATGTCAGTCTATTGAATTCTTTCACCAAAGGCCAGTGTAGAATTGCAGGATAAACTTACATGTGTGTCTTTGAAATGTGTGAGCAAAACTGGAAAATACTGAAAGAGACAGAAGGAAAATGTACAACCTCTTGCCCTCAACTGAATGACAATTGATCAAACAGCACACTCACCGTAATGCTCACCAACACTAAGATAATTTAGTGTCACCATTTAATTTTTCTTTGTGTAAACAGTGAAAGATATAAATCCCAGTAAAGTGAACCCTGGGCAAACATAATGGGGAGGTAATACATTAAACACAGAACTGCTTTGAGGTATTATTGTTACCCACTGTTCCATTATAATTCAGAACTTGCTGTACATAATGCATAATAGAGTGTATTTATCCAACCATCTATTTTTTTATCCACTTGTATAATTTAGATTTGCAGGGAACCTTTCCTGACAGCTTTGGGTACAGTGAGAATCAACAATGGATGAAATAATAGTCTTTTGCAGTCTTGTGCCAATCTATGTTCAGTTATAGAGTCAATTTGTAGTCTCTAATTTCTGCAGCATCGATTTCATTAAGATGTATAAAGAGAACTGGAGTACCCACTCATAAACCAACAAAGATTGTCCCCAGAATGTGATTCAAACCATCCATGCTGAAGCTGTATGGAAGAGGTGCTGTGTTGCCATGCCACTTTCACTCTAATTGAGTCTGAAATGAATGGTTTTTAAATTTTTACTTAATTGATAGTGACTTATAATCTTGTTTTTGAATGTTAAAGGGGGTCAACAGACAGAATCAATTAGAATTAGGTTAATAAACAACTCTTCACAAGAACATGAAAGGTAAGTTTCTCTTTATTATGTGAAATGTTTTCATTTATAGCAACTGCAAATGTTACTCAGAGTTTTTTCTTTAACTTTCCTGATTTCCAAAATAATATTGCATTTTAGTAAAACAGATTTATTAAAATAAATTTACTTGGTATTCTATTCAGAACAGAATATATGGTTTCTAGTACACATGCTAACAGCTGAAAGTATTTAGCAATCCAAATGAAAATTAAACTGTCTGTCACTTCAATATCATAATCATCATCATTATCATAAAGGGAATGCATACAAGAACAATTGTTTTTGACAACAAAGTAAGCAAAATTGAAACGTTATGTGTAATAAAAATAGTAATCACAATTAAATTAGTGCAAAGGTAGACAGGGCTACAGCAAATGTATAATATGACACTACACTAAAAATAATCATAACTGAATCAAGAATATAATACTGCTGGAAAAAACAATTATGACAGACCATTTACTGAAAAGAAAAAAAAAAAGATTTTTATGATTGAGAAAAATGCAAAAAACAGAGAAGGCAATAATAATAATAATAATAATAATAATAATAATAATAATAATAATAATAGGCAATGTGACCTATTTGTCAAGACACAGGATTATATAATATAAAATTTAATCCATGCACCTAACCCTGAGCAGGTCACTTAGATTACCTGTTCTCTAAATTATTAAACAATAAATACATGAAGTAGTAGTAGTTGTTTAAATGAAGCTATATATTTTAAAAAAATTGCATTGTGCTTGTAATGCCTTTTGGGATAGTATTCACTATAGAATATAGTATTCACTATAGAATATAGTATTCGCTATAGGAAATAAATGTGTTTGTTTGCAATAATAATAATAATAATAATAATAATAATAATAAAGTACTCAATAGCAACAAGGCTAGTCACAAAAATATGCACTGTTTAATGTCCATTAAATCAGGTTTTGTAAATGTTATATTTAAGAAAACATTTGGTCAAGAGCTAAATGTCCTAATCCACAGAACAAACTGTACACCTTTCACATAAAAAGACATCTCTTAACTCCAACAGCAAGCTAACACAATGTTACCCTTGATAGTGTAGTGGTACTGGAGTTAGAGAGTAAAATGCAATTAATTTGAAAGAACAGTAGCAGCTAAATATTATATATTATACATGCACCACATGAGAAGGCTGCATACTTAAAGATATAACTGTGTAACGTCAATATTTGCTGGTATTACAGCTGATTAATTCAAGTCACTTCTCCTATTCACTTGCTCTCCACCTCATAGTTCCGCGTAGTGCTATGCAGTCTCTAGACAGATTTCTCTACAACTCTTTCATGACTTTGCAGCACTTACACAAGTCAGCAGTTACTGCTCAGCAGCCTGCAGTGTTATCTACCTTTTTCTTTAGTTATCAATTGAATGGTGGTTTTGAACATTGGTTTCAAAATGAAGGCATTTGAAGCAAATACAGGTAAAATATTATCGTTTTCCTGGTATCAGTCATTGATTAAAAACTCATTTTAAATAAAATCCTGTAGACAGGTTTCAAAAACTACAAACACTGCGTTTTTCACATAGAGTCATCTTTTTGTGCATTCTTTCTTTCTAATTATTTAAGGCACAAAGCATGATCATTTTTAAAACTAATGTGACAATATGTATTTTTTTTTAACAAGTGAAGGTCCTGATTGGTATTTTTATTAGGTTTGCAGATTTATTTTTGACCTGAGTAAGCATAAAAAGGATATTTAGATGTTTTGTATATGAATGCTCATGTCAAGTGCTTAAAGACAATTTTGAGTTAAAGGATTAAAGAGAGTAATCAATACAATCAATATTACATTTCTGTTAATAAAAAAATCTACATTATAAAACTACTATTTGTTTGCTTTAAGCATCTGAGTTAACAAATTTCTTGTACTTGAATATTGTAGTTGTGTAAAAATGTTACATATTAGAAAATGTTTTTCAGATCTACAGATATAACCGTAGAAGGAGAAAAACAGCTGAGGAAAGGAAACATTTTAAATGATCTATTTAACTGTCTAAAAAGCATCTTGGTCATTGTATCCTTCAGTCACATTGATACTTTGCAAAGGTTTGTCAACACTATAACCTAGAAGCTAAGAAGGTGTTTGCCAGTTTAGCTGCTTCCTTAAACCTTCCTCACTTTGGGCATCCATTCCTCCATCCAGTTTCTCAGTCAGCTTTCTTCATTTGAAAGGCATTGTGTCTAACCTTGGAGCCATGTCTCAATGAATGTCAAGTCTCTGAATGAATGAAACCCACACAAACACAAGTAGTGCATACATGCATTATACATGAAAATCAAAAGTGAAAGCAGGATCCAAGCACGGTTTGAATTCAATTGCACATGTTTTTTCATCTGGTGACCCTGTAAAAAAGCATGTGTAGACACCAAAGAATTGTAACATTCCTTTTAACTATATCAGGTGGCAGAAATGTGGGATTTCTGCATCCATGGTCTGATGTCTAGAGAACTGCTTTGGTGTAAATTCACCATAATATGACGGTTATTAGAGCTGGCAAGACTAGTCAAAAATCACATATGGGAGCCTAGCTGTTTAAAATAAAGACAAGGTATAATAAGCAAAGAGACCATACATTTAAAAAGTTTTATGTTAGCTTGAGGACTGATAAGGGAAAGTTTTGATCTTTAGAGCCATCATAGTACTGATCTGTTTATGAACCCTATGATTTAGAATAAATGGCTAATACCTTAAAGGCTGAAGTTGAATGATACAGGAACTCACTGAGAAAATAACCCTGCCAGAGGAGGGGAGAGGCTTTTGTGTAAGTATAAAGACCAAAGATGGGCAAGGATCTGTCTCTTCCATGACCTTAAAACTGAAAACTTAATTCAAAAATTAATAGACTTTCATTGTTGTTGATTTCCAAACCTGCCCACATCTGCACCCTCTTAAGTCCAAGGCCTCTCTTTTCTGTGTACAAGTGACTCACCCACAATTTTCAGTTAAATATGTAAAAGACAAAAATCTGTCCATTCAAAATATTAAAGACTCATTGGTAACTATGGCAAGGCACATGCTAGTTCAAATAATGCAGATGCTAAAGAATAGCAGTTAAATATTCCAAGCTGCCAGTCCATATCTACATGCTGCAAATCACTGCAGAAATGTCTGGAAAACTAGAAAAAGTGCCGAAGCTTCAAATTAAGCACCACTGTTTTGCCATATCACCCTAACTACTGTATAATAGAATTTAAGCTTCTTAAAATGTTTTTATTGTTTTCATAAGAATTACTTAAGAATGCTTTGAAATCACTTCAGTTTTTTTCGTCTGATGCCCACTGACTGACCAGAATTTAAAAAAAAAACAAATAATATACACAGTTTGACTTATCTAACTATATAAGACATCCAGCATTTTGGGGTACCTACCATTTTTGGCCCTCTAGACGTGAAAAAAACTAATTTATAGGTGATTTTCGGATGATAATTTATGCAGGAAATTGTACCCTTATGATAAAGAGTAATCCAGTGGGTGTCTTCAGCAAAAATGATCAGAAGGACTTGAAGCTGTGAATGTCACCTCAGTTGGCCACGGGGGGTTTGCCCTCTAATGGAATACAAGGAGAGTCAAAGCTACTTCTTTTCACAAAACTTCAAAAAAATGGGTAACAGTAATATAGGCATATGGAGTGTCCATCCATCCATCCATTATCCAACCCGCTATGTCCTAACTACAGGGTCACAGGGGTCTGCTGGAGCCAGTCCCAGCCAACACAGGGCGCAAGGCAGGAATAAATCCCGGGCAGAGTGCCAGCCCACCACAGGGCACACACACACACCCGGGACAATTTAGAATTGCCAATTCACCCAACCTGCATGTCTTTGGACGGTGGGAGGAAACCGGAGCACCCATGCAGACACGGGGAGAACATACAAACTCCACGTAGGGAGTACCCAGGAAGCAAACCCGGGTCTCCTAACTGCGAGGCAGCAGCGCCATATGTAGTGTCATTTTATAATATTTAAAAGTTGCTAATTACAAATTTTCTAATAATTTTGTTATCTGATTCTTTGCCTTTGATCCTACCCCTCTAAGAGATGCTCCCAGAAAATAAAAATGACAAGGTTCAAACATAAGCATGTGGCGTATTGCTTTAGACTATGTCAAGGTCAGTGATAATGAATATGATGCCATTTTTGATCCTTTACTAGGTAACTAGCCTTCTGTGGACCTCTATCAAAGGTTGAAAAGTGACAAATTTCTATTGTAATCGACAATATTTAGACTTTAAACATTTAATTTCAAAGGCACATTTTAATATTTCAAATATTTGATGTGACTATTCTTTTTTATTATGTACTTCTACCTGATGTCGTACTTACTGAATATCACTACATTTCTTACACCTTGAATTATGGCAACTTACACTAATTTAGTCTTTTTTTATTCATTGTGGTTTATTGTCTTGTTTTTCGATAATTGAACTATAAATATAGCACAACTGGCCATGCAGGTGATGGGAGCTGCCAAATCTCACAATGGCAGTGGTGCTCCGCTAATTTGTCTGCTGGGAAGCAGAAGCTGACATAACCAACTCCAAGGAATTAAGGAAATCAGAAAAACCAGAGACTGCACAGGATCCTGGGTCCCAGTCCTACATTTAGCTTTGTAGAGATGCCTGTCCTACTATAGTGACACTTGCCATCTTAAAAACATGCCAGACTATAAACCACAAATATCCAGAGTGGTAGTGGGGTTTTCATCCCAGCATGTTGTGTATATTGACAACAACAGAAGAGTAGGTGTGATCATGTTCTGTGAAATATGTAACAGCAAAATCACAAAATCCGTGCCTTCTGCTTCCTCTCTTAGCGATCTGGAGCTCTCTGTTGTCTTCCATCCAGTGCCTGAAAGTGTATAAGTGCCTATGTAGTGTGCACTGAAAACTCAGGCACAGTGGGAGTGTTTTCTGAAGTAGTCCCACTTCTTGAAAGTGCTGTGATTAAGCTGCTGGACACATTGTTCCCACCATTTTGAGGAAAGAGATTATCTAAATGTAAATCACATGCTTGCTGATTGTCATATGGCAGGTTGTAAGGTAGTAAGAAAGTAAAAGATAAAGAAGGAATTCACAGAATTATTAATTACCCTTGGCAGTTTAGAAAGTTGCATGACAACATTATATTTCCTGACCACCTACTGTAGATCATTCCATTAAACAGGGTCTTATAAGATGTTTTTAAGAGTGAGAGAGGCAATGCAAACTTCTTAAGGGCAAAGTTAGAAAGTCGTTAGAGTCAGGCTAGGATTGTTAACATGTCAGCAAAAAAAACAAAATCATAAACAATTTAAAAAAGAAATTGTTCAAGACACTAACTTTCTTATGTTAGAGTCTTTAACCATATTAGAAACCATGTGCAGGCACTTAATGAGCAAGTAGCCCACTCTTTTAAAGATTTTTGCTATAATGTCAAATGAAAATATATGGTCGCTGCCAGCTAATAACAAGTGGTGTCACAGCATCCATTTCTAAAATGGGGACATTTGATGATGTCACAAACTAATAATTCCAGAAGTGGCAAAATAAGCACTAAAAAAAATAAATAACATTTTTTTTTAAATCCACTTAATCTATTTCAGGGTAAAGGGGACTACAGTCTATCTTGTTAGCATCAGATGCAAAGCACATGCTAGTAAAGAGACCAGTTCATCTTAGGAAAGTTATAGTTTCCAATTTATCTGAACAGAAAACTGGACTACCTGGAGAAACAGTTCCATTGTATCATGATAAGTAAATGCTAATATTAAAATGTTCAGGATAGCCTAACATGCGTTCTGGATATTCCATTATTCTTTTGCTTGGATATCTATGGTGTGCATTAAACAAATACATAGTAATTCAAAGAATGTCAGTACCGGTTATTTAAAATGTTCTAATGAATGAAAATTGGCCTTTGATTCTATTAGGCATTCCATTTATTTCTTAGCTATATTGTTAGTGCAATTTGTATACTGTCAGAATCAAGTCAAAACTCACCCTATACTCACTGTTGCGGGCTAATAAAGCAGCATCAATAAGTAATATTAAATGTGTGTTTCTGCATACTTTCTTGTTATTTGACTTGTTACATGGCTATGGCTTAATCGTAAAACTGGCCTTTTGATCTGCATAGAAAGAGGTTGCCTGAGTGGACATGCCTTGTTTTTATTCCATTGATCATTGTATTATTTAGAATGGAACTATATTTTTTTTGTTTTTTCTTAGATTGTCTAAGCTAGATAGTCTGTGTGCAACATCAGACATAGCATAGGTGGAGAGAATAATAATATTAAAATAATAAGAAGTGGATATTGAATAAGCTCTTTGCCTTCTCATAGTATATATAAAGCCTAGTTACCTTTCATTAATTATTAAATAATTGACATATATCTGCAACACAAACAGCCATAGATACGTGTGGTGGGGAGGGGGTCACACACTAAAAAGAAAAGTCTGGTGTTGCACCGCTTTTTTGACAGGCACAAGGTTCTTTGGGGTTATTTGTTTGGACTGGGCAGTACCAGGGAATAGTGCGGGGAACTGGTAGCCAAGCGGCCCATGCAGTTTCCCCGCCCACCGTAGTCAGACTGATGTCTCTTGCTCTCGTTGCTGCTCCTCCTTATTTGGCCTCTTTAGTCTGCAGAAGCCATGTAGCCCGCAGAAGCAGGCAAACGTGAACTGAGGCATGACTCTCTGTTACCTGCTGGCTGTGCTGTTCTTTCAGGAAGGACAAGGAAGCAAGAAAGGCTTGTTTCACAGCTGGAGCACCTGCAAAAGAACAGACAGTTTGGCAGAGCTTAGCAACAGCTGAACACAGGCATGCAGTCCTCAAACATCAAAGGCCAACCTTTGGCAATGATCAATGGAAATAAAGAAAGCTTTTGTCTGAATTTTTGCTATTTCACCTTACCTTTCAAAAATTCTCTGATTGCATTGGGATGAACATGGGTTCATGTCAGCCTCTAAAAATGTTTATTATGATTTCTGACTACAAACAGGGATGTAACCTATCTTTTTTAGACCAGACTGAAACTGACTGGAGCCTAAGGGTACCTAACAAGGGTTAGAGTAAACATAATCTTCCATTTTGCAAAAAGCAGAGTTTCTTCACATGGAATAAATGGCTTGATTCGTGAAACTGTTACAGAACAAATGTTTAAAGTTGGCATACAGCTAGATACTGTTTTTTTTACTGTGGATCAAAATACCATTACTGAAAATATGATGACAATTATTATTATTAAAGATCCACTTCTGTGCATTTCTCTGTTTCTGGAGCCTATACAGTATTTCCTTATAATTTAATCAAAACAATCAACCAAGGAATGCATGGATTTCTCAAACTGCATTTTCCATTTGTAGGGATATGGGTAACATGTCTTTATCCCAGCAACACCAAACACAAAAAAGAAAAAAAGCTAAGGTGGGGAGTCAGTCCATTGACAAAAACATTCACATACACACCAAGCTGAAAGAAACGTATTAATTTCCCTAACACCCACACACCACATATGGTATGTTTAGGGTATGGGAAGATAGAGATGTACTCAGAACAACTCATGTAGACACTGTAAATAAGTTATAATATCACTGCAGGAGGATAATGTAAAAAATGCAGTGCCTTCAGATTAGTAGAGACATACAGAACTGCGGCGCCACAGTTTACTGGGAAATGCTGCTTTTCTGCTCATTAGATGAGATGTCAAAGTGGTTAGGAACAATTATCATTACCAATGACCGACATAATATCATGGTTGCATAGTTATAGCCAGCAGTGGGTGTCATATTGTTGCCTCCTCGGCTGCACAGCTAGTTTTTGATTTTGCAAATTCCAGATGATTTCAGATTACTAAGAGTTTTATTCTCTCTAGGGAGGATCATCAACTGGTGATTTTGTTTAATCGTTCTTCATTGCTGACTGGCTATATCTTTTGTAAAATACAGTTATTTACATATGTCTGCAACACAAACAATTGTAGGCATTTACACATCATAAAAAGAGTTGGTTTTGCACCATTTTTAACAGATACCATTTCTTTGGTGATCACTTTACTTCACTGGGCTCTAAAGGGTAATGGTGTGGGACAACAGAGGCATACAACTCATTGAGTTTCCCTGCCACTCATAAAGGAAAGCCAGGCCAGCTATCAACTCCACAGGTCTGTGCCAAACTATTATGCAACACTGCCTTAGGCAACCTGGCTACAAAATCAAGAGGCAGGCTTACAGCCTACAGAGGCCCAAAAATGGAGCAAAACCTTTATAATAAAAATATATAAAAAAGGAGAGAGAAAAAAAACATTAATATCTCAAGCCCAAGAAAATTCAACAATGTTCTGTAATATTTAAAAATACACACACACACACACACACACATATATATATATATATATATATATATATATATATATATATATATATATATATATATATATATATATATACTGTATATATAAATTAGGATTCAGAAAGGATGCCCAAAAATAAGCAAAATAAAAAAGTAAAAAAATAAGCAAAAATAGGTTTGCCTAAAAGGCAAACCTGAAATAGAACAAATCTAAAATAAAACACAATTGGTAAAAGTACCTTGAAATAAGAACAGGGGTCAAAACTAGTAAATCCAAACATAAAGCGCAAAATCAAAAAACAAGAATCCAAACTAATAAATGCAATTCTGATTCTGCTAATCCATCACTATCTTTGTCTTAAATACTGCTGGGGCGCGTAACCTTGCTGCATTATTAGGGGGCCCCACCTCCTTAGGTGCCACATACAGGAAACAGGACAACAAACCAATACATATAATCTTAACAGAATACAACATTGAAAAATAATGAATAACATCATATTAAGCAAATAATATATAGATAGAACAAAACCAAAAGTAGAATTAATAAAATATTGAAAATTATATTTGACAAACAATATAAAAGTTAAATAAATAGGAACGCTTAAGCCAAGAACACAAATTTGGCTAAGCCATAACATTTTTACATTGGCTATATTTTGCTTGTTGATTTTCAGAAAGCGTTGACTCAGTTGAATTAACTCCTACTCTGTTCAGTGCTTGCATGGGCTGGGTATTGGGCACGGTTGTGGGATCTAGCAGCTGTGTTGCATCTGTTGCTGAAGAAAGATTTACTGATCTCGACTTTGCTGATGATGCTCTGATGTTCATGGAGTCAATGGCTCTGATCAGGGCTCTCGAGAGACTGAGTCAGGAGTCTGAGTGTCTGGGGTTGTGAGTGTCCTTGATGAAAACCAAGATCCAGGCCTTTAATGACCTCTTGGGCACAGCCATCAGCAATGTGTCTGTTTTCAGATAGAGTGTCGACCTTGTCAAGAGGTTTACTTACCTCGGCAGTGACATTCATGTCTCTGGTGACTCTTCCTATGAAGTCAGTAGATGGATTTGGAGAGCATGGGGGGTCATGAGGTCTCTGGAAAGGGCTGTGTGGTACTACAAATATCTTTGCAAAAGGACGAAAGTCCAAGTCTTTAACGTCCTGGTGCTTCCTGCTTTGCTATATGGTTGTGAGACTTGGATGCTATCCAGTGACCTGAGACGCAGACTGGACTCCTTTGGTACTGTGTCTCTTCAGAGAATCCCTGGGTACCTCTAGTTTGACTTTGTGTCGAATGAGTGGTTGCTCCCGATTTAGATACATTACCAGCAGTCTTAGGGAGTGTCAGTTACAGCACTATGGCCATGAGGTGCGATTCCCCCCAGGGTGATCTGGCTTGCAGGATCCTCACTGTTGAGGACCCGAGCGGCTGGACCAGGCCAAGGGGATGCCCACATAGCACCTGGCTGCAGCAGATAGATGGTCATTTCCGGAGGGTGGGACTGGAGTGGGGGGTTGCCAACCAGGATCCAGAGCTGTTTTGTTGCATGGTGGGTGCAACAACGTGCTGTACCAGTGCTCACTCCCCCACCGACCTGATATGACCTGCCCTGACCTATATTTTACTGCAGTTTATTACATTTAAATTTCTTAGATATCACTCTTGAAAGTAGTCAAAACAAAAATACAGAGATCTTCACATTTATTAATTGTTTACTTTATATTTAAAAAAAGATACGTGTGTATACGAATACATATGGTTTGTAATAGCTACTCTTCTTTTACAATGTAATTTTGTAAGTGTTACAAAGTTGTGTTCATAGTAGAGCTAAATATTAAATAAACTGAATCTAATTAGATATGTAATCTTTTTCAGTTTATAATTTATCCTTTTGACAAAATGCTGCATCAGTTTATAGATTCCTATCACACAGAGTATAAAATTTGATTTACCTCTAATAAATGGCTTGAGCTGCTTGAATTAATTGCTTAATGAAAACTTGATTATAACAAGTGCCTCCAATTCTTTAACCTAATCCTGACTTAAGTTGGAAAACTCCATTGTCATGAATTAGAAATTTATTACATTTCAGAAACTGTCATTTGCCTTGGAAGTTGCTCCAGTTTTTTTTTTTTTAAATGTGAAATTGACTTAGTGGTCGTAATATGCATGTATCACCTAACAAATTGCACCCGAAAGCCTGTAAGATCCATGAGCACTCAATATGATGCTCCAAATGAGCAAAAGTGGAGAAATGTGTGCTATAAACACCCTGAGACATATTAAAGGTTACCAAACTGTAATGCTCCAAGGCCTACTGGCCAGCTTGCTGCATTTATACTGTAATGGCTCAAAGTGTACAAAAGGTATGAACTTTAGTGTTATTTTTTCAACTAACAACTGAAATAGCTATGCATCACATCAGACCAGTACTATTAAATCCTAACATTCAATGCTGTTTTGGTATTATTAGCAGAAACTGAGAGTGATTATGAAATTGATACACACACCAATGACTGAGATACTGCTGTACAAAGGCAAAGATACAAGTGAATCAAAAGTGTAAGAATTCTATTTGCTGTTAATATTTTATTAACACTGACTTAGATAAAAGAGAATCATTAGCATAGGCAAGTTAAACATTCTTGATACTGAGATACTGCATAGCTTGCAAAGCCTAAGGTGAATCAAAACAACATAGGATTGTTTTATTCAATGTAAACCATTACCCAAGTGTTTGCGTGCTGCACATTTTTTTTTTTTTTGCCAAACTTAAAAAAACAAGTAGATGATCTTCTCCACTCCATTTCTCACTCTCAGATGCCAATCAATCGCAAAGGATTCACTCATATCAGAGCGATTTTGAGTCAATAATTAACTTATCATGCATACATTTGGCATATTAACTATATCAAAAGCAATTTTAGTAAAAGCAGGCTTGTGTGATATGTATATGTAATAAGAAAAAATGCCACATTACTTTTGTAGTTGTTGCATCGTTTTCTGCTGCTCTAGAGTACTTCGTGTACCCACACATTTGTTTCTTACCAGTAGCTGACTATAAAATGCTGATTGCTGAATTTGTTGAACAGTTTCACACTGAGAGTCATGGAAGTGACAGAAAATGATGTAAAGCCTGGTCTCTACATGGCATTACAAATAATGTACTGCCAAATGACATTTTCCTGCTTCTCAGGAGCCCAGCTTATTTGCAGCATTCGCAAATGGCAGTACAACCAATGGAGTCCCTTTTGTCTAAGTCGACATCTGCTAAAATTCAGTAGCTTTGTGCTGCAGCACTGAATTGCTTCTGTAAAAAATCTTGCAAACAGATTTTCATTTACATTTTAGTTAGGAATAATACAACTAATCTTACCTGCTGTAAAGTGTATTATAATGTTTACTTAACCCAAGAGTTTGAAACCTGGAATATAGCATACAAAGTACATATTTCCATCCACTAAAATGCACCGTGGAGTGCATTTTAAAAACAAAATTACATGCCTTTGAAACAGTATATGATTTCAAAAAGCAAGAAAAATGTATAAAATGAATGGGCTTCAGTCACATGAACTGTATGTGAAGCTTTCTCACATGTACAAGATAATTAACGACTGTAGCAGTAAAAAGGAACTTCTGTATAGTATGAATTGCTAGAAAGGGAAGTAGATTAAAAGTCTTATCATCCTGTATTTCACATTAGAATTTAAGCAAAGATAAGTGCCAGAGTTTACAAGGCTATGTGAAATTAAGTGGCAAACCAAAGCACTAATCTCTGTTTAGTGAAGGAACGCTATATATTGTATAACAAATAGTACCACTGTTAAGAGTTAAATCTTTCTACCTATTTTATTGCCTATATGGTTTGAAAGACTGATATGTCTGTTTTAAATTCCAACTGGAATGTGTCCAATTTAAAGTAGGTATGATACTGAAATAAGCTTTTAAAAGGCAGGGTGTGTAATGGGATATAATATTGGTCATGTGTATTAATGTTATTATGTGATTCTTTGTTCTTCTTAGCAGCTGTTTCATTTGTTAGCACTATTAAGGAATTGCACCTACAATTTCGCTGTACTGCTGTGCAATAACAATAAAACTTCCAATTCTATTCTATTCTATTAAAGATTGGGCATGCCTATATTAAAATACATGCATGGGTCATTAACTAAGCTTAATTTTATTTTAATGCATAGTAAAGAGGCCAGGCTAGGATAAAAGCCTCAAGTATGTTCATAAGAATTTGAATTCACTAAATTATCATTTTTATTTTATAAATCAGAAAGTATCGCTTTTATTATGCCTGTATAAAGCAATAAAATGGACTTTCACAGTCCATTTTGCATTTTGAGGAGACTTTTGGTTTCAAAAATGCATGTTCCAGTTTCATCTGTATGTTGTTTTTTGGCAGTTTTGTCACTTATGCAGGTAGGTACTTGCAGACTGACAACTTCTTGTAAAAATAAAAAAGGAATTCTGTGAAGTGCACAAATGCCTGGTAACACATTTAGCTACTTGCCTCCACAGAACAGTAGTTTTGATAGCAACCTTCTCTAAATGGTGTCCTGAGATCACTGTGTTTGACTATTTGCTTGCAGTGGCAGACCTACATTTTTGGGGCCCTGAAGCTTGAGCTGTTATGGGGGGCCCTTCAGAAGTAGCAGTGAGGTCTGACTAATCACTGTTATCTTCTTCAGTGGGGTTGTTTCATGACAGATAACCTCACATTTTTAAAAAATGCAACCTCTAGACCTCAGACTTTGATTGAAATTGCTGTACTATATTATCTATCATGCCAAAGTAACTGATGTGAGCAAAAATGTCCTATGCCTTATAGTTTTCAGATTTTAGGGGATGCAAATGAATGTCACTTCTGGGGGTCTTCTGGGATTAGGGACCTTCAAGCTTAAGCTTCATTAGTTTTCTAGAAGATGCACCCGTTTACTTGTATTACCCAAGGAATCAAATATCTTAAAGTTATTATTAAAAGGTGAAGCAACATCAAGTACTAGTTTTTTTATATTAAATATCTGTTTGTAAATTATTAGGAAATCCTTGTTTTGTCCATTCTAACTTTTAAGGACTGTGTAAGGCTTCCTCTCCATCTAATGTGGAACAGTTTAAGATTTGATTTGGAAAAGTACTTTATGTTCTTCTGAACAAAAACATTATCCACACTCTAAAAGATAAAGCTGCAAGAGTGGTTCTTCAGAGCAATGCCATAGGGGAACCAATTTTGGTACCTAAAATATGTATACACATGAAGTTTCCTGAAAGAACTTTTATTTATTTAGACCTGTATCCGATGCCATCACATTAAGATCTTAAGATGCAGATCAGCTTATGATACCAAATATTAATAAAATCAAATCCCATCTGATGATTCACTACTTCAGTTTAGCATACCCAGACTAGAGCTGCTGATTAACTGTGCAAACTGTGTCTCTGTTGTTAGCGATTAGCACTAAAACATAACTAATATGATAGTTATAATTTATTACTAACCCTCACCTATTCTGTTTCTCTTCACTTGGTGCCACTGTTCTACTGCCAAGTTGTTTGGAAAAGTCGTCTCTGATAAAGAAGCACTCGAATCATTGGGTAGAAGGGGGCTTTCATCAGATTAAATAGCCCAGCATTGACTCAGCTGTGGAAAGGCCAGTATGGGGACGGCAACTTGTTGGCAGAGGTCTGCAGGACTCTGAACAAATCTGAATCCTCTTATGTGATATAATCTGCTCTTGCATTTTGTTCAGTACTTGTATTATTACTATTGTATTACTTGTATTATTACTATTGTATTACTATGGAATTCCTGAGTTGGCAATGATAGTGTGTGCTTGGTGTGTGGGTGTGTTTGTGTGTGTCCTGTTGTGGGTTGGCACCCTGCCCAGGATTGGTTCCTGCCTTGTGCCCTGTGTTGGCTGGGATTGGCTCCAGTGGACCCCCGTGACCCTGTGTTCGGATTCAGCGGGTTGGAGAATGGATGGATGGATGGCAATGATAGATTGGCCATCTAAAGCTGTGAAGAGGATTATGTGCATACTGTTCTGTGTTCCTTGTATTTAAGCAAAAGAGAATTAACAGGTGACATGATTGTAGTGTTTTAAATTATGAAGGGAATTAGCACAGTCGATTGAGACCGTTATTTTAAAATGAGTAATTCAAGAACACGGGGACATAGTTGGAAACTCGCTAAGGGTGAATTTCACAAAAAACATTAACAAGTTTTCTTTACACAAAGAACTATAGACACTTGGAATAAGCTACCAAGTCGCATTGTAGAGAGTAGGACTTCAAGAACTTTCAAAACTAGATTTTTTTTAGAAAAATGAAATAGATAGGACTGGCGAGCTTTGTTGGGCTGAATGGCCTGTTCTCGTCTAGATTGTTCTAATGCTCTAATGATCTAATGTATTGTATTTACCCCATTTTTTGAAACCCATTGCACACCCAGCCTACCTGATAAGGGGTCTCTCTCTGAATTGCCTTTCCTAAGATTTCTTCCATTTTGTTCCATACAAGGATTTTTTTGGCAGTTTTTTCTTGTTTTCTTAGGGAGTCAAGCTTGGGGAGCTCTACAAAAACAGGACTTGTTTGAAGCCCATCGTGGCACTCCTTGTGTGATTTTGGGCTATACAAAAAATAAATTGTTATTGTTGATGTAACAGAGTCCTTACAGTATGAATAAATGGTAACAGATTTGTGAAATGCCAAAGACTCTTGCTGCATGCAGAGACACAGGTCAAGTCCAGGTTTTCTAAATCTTCTAGTATCCTGTATCTAGGTAGCCTACTATACATTGAAGACTTCAATTTATTTTCTACATAATTAGGAAGTTTTTTTTAAAGCACAAAGGGCCAACTTTATGTGCAGAAACCCTTCCCAGAATGATTTAGTTACTAGGTCCAACAATAGTTCTCCAAGGAATCACACACTCCAACAAAGAACCATAGAATCCCATTAAAGAACCATTATTTTTAAGAGTAAACTGCAAAGTTTTTTTCTATTTACTCTAAACGTTTCTAAGTACATGAAAAACAAGCACACACATACCCAAAATATTTTACAATATATTTACTGTCTACAGATAATGATTGCAGTAAGAGGGTTTGAAGAAGGATTGGTGGTGTGATGAATTTATACAGAGCACACAATCCTGTAGGTGCATTTGTCATAAGAAAGTGGAAACTGTACCAGTGAAACTTTTTTATGCATATATAAGTTTGATGCCACAGCCTACATTTAAAATTATAATGACAGAATATAAAAACTACATTACCAGGGGTACAATAAAATAGTCCAGTTTACAGAAAAAAAACCCTCAAACTCAAAAGTCACACCTTTTGGCAGGATTTGTTTTTTTTAGTACAGAATGTAGAAAAAAACAGCTTGAGCCATTATTTGTGTTATAGCTGCCTTCTATTTTTGACGCTGGTGAGTCACACTGTATCATAGTATCAGTACCATAATTCAATCAACTTTGATTATGTGGGCAACATTCTGCCTTTTATTTGTGAATACATAGTGCTGCCTTGCAATTATGGATGATATGCTTTCTCTGCAAAATATTTACATTAACCCAAGACAATTATTGCAAAAGCATAGGCTAGCATAGACATCAAATCAGAATATTTTTTTTCTACTGACATTAATGGCGAATTACTTGCATTTAAAAGCTAACATAAATTAACATTTAGTTAATCCATGGAGCACATGGCCCAGTACTGGGCCATGATGGGAATAGGGTGGGGACCAACCCTGAAAGTGATACCAGCATATTGTTGGCTGCACTCAACCACCAATCACACATGGGTATTCATTAAAAACCAAATACATTTCTCGTACCCTAGAAGGTTGTAGAAGGTGTAGCTACTAAGCTTTGTGTTGGGTTCCATGGTGCTGCCTTTGGGAGCTCATTTGTCTTTGCAAAATAATGACATGTCCACATGATGAGAATTCCTATTTCATGCTATCATCGGTAATTGGGATAATCAAGTGTAAAAATTGTTACACTTCCTGAGAAGACCCAACACACAAAAAAAAAACTTCACTTCATGCAAAAGTATAGAAGGTGGGAAGAAAACATAAAATTGATACTGATGCAAACAAGAGTATAACTGCTGCAGGAAATAAAAAAAAACATTTGCACCTCAGTAGTTTTCTATAAATGAAGGTAAGTAGTGAGAAGTAAGTCTCTTACATTTGAGGATGTTTCCTGTAGTAATACCTCCCTTGGATTTCTTGCTTATAAGAGAATGGATTTGGTTTTTTGGTCGTTGGTATTGTATCATGTTTTAACAAAGTAGTACTTGTTCAAGTTTTTATTGAAGGTCATTAAGATGTGGAACTGTACATTTTCTGTATAATACCGTATAAATACATTACACCACCATTCAGTACTGTTTGCATGTTGCTACTGTACTATAGCATTTTGGTTTGCATCTCCACACACAAAAGGATTGCCTTCCGCATTTCTTGATATTAGACAAATATTCCCAATATCCTCCCTGCCATTGAATTGCACAGCAAATTTATCCAACAAAAAGGTGGAAAGAATGCTGAGATAATTAAAGAATAATCATTATAAGAAGCATAAGCCAAAATAAAGCTTCAAGCAAATGAACGGGATGTAGCAAATCTGTACCTGAACCCAAAGATACAGCTTCTCTACATCCAGATTTGTATGTTTGACCCTGATTTGTATAAGTGGGTATAAAACAAATGATGGCAGCATTTTTGCTTTGTGTTCTCCCCCACCATAACCTTGTCTGCATATCGTCTATGGGGGCGGAGCGAAAGCTTTAGAATCGTCAAAATTTTCAGTCTCTGGATTTCCATTGAACTTGATGTTTTAGAGTCCCCTGATCCTAAAAACATCAACATCTCAATGATGGATGTGTGTCTGTGTGTCACAGTTTCATGAGGACAGTCTAGAGCTAAAACGGCTGGACGGAAAAATACTAAACTCAGAACTTTAAGCCTGTTATGAGATGACGATGTGCTGATTAGTTTTTGAGTCAAACCGTGCAAGAGAAAGAGACACTCTAGAGCAGTGTTTCCTAAACTCGGTCCTGGGGACCCCCTGTAGCTGCAGGTTCTGTTTTTAATTGAACTCCTGGGCTAATTAAGTGAACTGATATTTCCCAAGTTCTGTGTTTAGGGAACAATATAGAAATTAGAAAACTAAGTTTGCTAAAAAGAAAAAAATTTAAATGTACCAAGCAGTTATATAGGAATAATGTATTTTTTTTCTTTATAACAGTATTTTCATCTTGATTTTTATTCTGCTTTTCAAGGTGTTCTAATTGTTTAATTAATCCATTATTTACTAACTAGAAAAATACCCGCGGTTCAGCGGCGAAGTACTGCTTTTAAATTTTTATTAAGAAGAAAAGTAAACCTTTTTAAACTGAGGGAAAATATACCAATAATTATTTGTTAAGGATATCTTTGTATACCACGTTGTCACTTCGGCACTCCAGTTGTAATATAACCAAGCTGTGCGAACGTATAGTTGGCCATATGAAAAGCAATCTTGCCTCAAATCAGTGCCAACCTTTTGTAGGGTCTGTCCCTAAGACTTATTAATTGTCATTGCGAAGCAGAGCCTTACTGGAAATTGGAGGCATTTGAATTGAAATGGGAGATCAGAGGGTATAATGGGGATGCGAGGAATAAAACTCTCTCCCCTGAGCAACTGCCAGTAAAAATAGTTGCCTCAATTAGGTTCTATTGCAGACACGTGACCTGAAGTCTCGTGCCGTTACAAAGTTTTTCAGTAACATTATTGGTGCCCCAAGCTTCGAAATTAGATTATGCTCAGGAGTGCCTGGAAGATTCAGAGTGTGGAGAAACTCTAGCGACAGTGTGTCTATTAACTTGTGGATTTGTCTGTGAGTATTTGGTGGCAGCATCACAAAGTTGTTTCCGCAAGACCGCGTTAGCTGCGGAGCCTTAACTCTCCATCCCTCCACAAACTCTCCTTTATATAAATCAGTAAAGGAGAGAGGACTAAACACTAAGGAAAAAGAACAGCAACACCGCGTGAGCTGTGGAGCTCAGCTCGGAGCGAAATTAAGAATGAAATGATGTGAATGGGAGGGGAGATGATCACGTGACTCCCCCATCCCTCCCCCCCCCTAACTCTCCATCCCTCCACAAACACAGTCTCTCGGATCCCAACTTTCCTTTATATATATAGATTAGTGGGTCTGACGCTAAAGTACTTGCAGCCTTTGATTATTCAGTGTGTTTTAAATTGTCATTATTCAGATATAACAAAGGGGAAAAACTGCACAGAGAAAGGGCAAAGTATAATGAAATCAACAAAAGAGAGTTAAGCATTTAAATCTATAGCAAAAGCAGAAATATTTATAAATGTCTTATAAATGTAAAACTCATGCTGCTATGGTTTACTGAATGTCTAATAAAAGCAAAAAAATACCAGCTAATTAAATGAGTTCAGTGCTATCAGGTGTTGTCACTGATTAGGAATCTGGTTGGAACAAAAACCTGCAGCCACAGAGGGTCCCCAGGACCGAGATTGGGAAACACTGCTCTAGAGGAACCCTCAAATACTGTAATTCTGCAAATAATTATGAATTCTTCTCATCAATTCCTATTATAATGATCTACGGTATTTAATGATCAGAAAGATCAGCATCAGAGCGGTAAACAATTGCTGAAATGTTATAGAATAGTTCAGGTAACTTGGTTCCTAGAGCGCAGAGCCTATTGATGCTCACATCAGAATTGTTTTTTCATTTGTAGAGTGTTTTCACACACTTTATTTTATCCATGGAACAGTTATTATTTTAAAAATTTTTAGAAATTACTTATAAATGATGAAGTGTGTTCAAAAACACATTCAAACCAAATTATATTTTATTTTATATAGTAGTTTTCTATATTTGACACCATCCCAAGGCATTTTATAAGCACTGATACATTATGCAGATTTTACATATGTATTTTTTTACAGCTGAAGCATAAGCAGTACATTTTTGCTTTAGTATTCACTTGCAGTACACAAATACTTGAAGAGGAGTTGAACTAAACAGAGCATTTCATATATTTAAAATGTTTTTTTTAAAGAATTTGTTAAAAATGTTAGCGTATTGGTTATCATATTTGACTTGCATATCTAATGACCTGAGTTTGACTGGTAGCCCTGTCCCTTCTCTATGTGTTCTTTCCATGCCCGTTTGCCTTTTATCTATGTCTTTTATTTCTTCCCACTTTCTCAAAATCTTACAGTCAAGTTACTGGTGACTCCTAGGAGTGAATGTATGTGTATGCATCAGAGTGCCTGCATAAAGTATCAGCAGTGGTACCATTCTTGCACATGATATTCAGAAAGTGGTTTGATGGATTCTCAACAGTTTTAAAATGGAAGTAAAAAAAACAACAACTTGTCACTTGCTTTAAAAATCTTCTTCTTTTTTTTTTGGAAGACATACACTGATTTTCCCCTGAATCAAGTACAGAAAACTTGGACTTGCACTCCCACTCATGTACATGCACACACACACGCACACACACACAAAATGAGGATCAGCTGAGTTAGCAGCTCTTGATAATCCCTAACAAGCGTGGGTGGTCTATAGTGGAGCGGCGGGGGCAGATGCTGATTATGCTTTTACACAGTCGTGTGTATTTTTTTCTCCTCCTTGTAGCAGACAGCTATTTATATCCAATCTGAAATATCTTATGGAGAACTCCAGGGTCAGTTTCACAGCACTCCCAGTGCTAATATAAATGGATGAACAGAAAACATTACGTTTTCTCATCCACAGACACACTCGTTAATCGATTAGTGCTTGCATTGCTTTTAATTTCCAATTCCAGTTTGCTCTGTTTTTGCCAACTAAGAAATCAGAAGCCTTTATATTTGAAGTATGTTTGTGTGTGTACGAGACTGTGGTTGTGAGGAGTAACACAAAAGAAACCTGCCCAAGCTGTGCTCTGCGCTTGCTGGAGCTGATTTTTCATTCTGCATCTTAAATACTCAGAAGTCTGCAATTTCTGCCTTTGTCTGTCTGTATAGTTATTTCAGACTTGAAATTCTATTTTAAAACTATACGTTTTGATACAGGGATATTTTAAGTTAATCCACAGTTCACTTTGTGGCCACTTATTTAGGTTGCCTGTTCTTTCCTTCTTTTATTGGCTGCTCAATTAGTGCAGATAATACTATTCAAAAAAAGAGATAATACAGTGTGTAGTGTTTGTATCTGCAAAAATGGGTAAGACTAAGGATTTCTGTGTCTCTAAAGGCAACACGTTAGCAGGTGCCAGATGGCCAGCACAAATGTATTATGGATTGCATTTCCGCTAGGTTTTTTTTCCATGCATAAGAATACAAGTACATTGTGAACTGTTAATATTTCAAAATCACCCAACCAATTGTGGACCATTGCATGGAAAGAGACCAATAAGGCTTATAAAGACTTCAGCAGAGGAATAGACCTGGTTTTGTCAGTCAAGTGTCAGTAGAGGCCCACTAGAACACACACAGGTTGAACCTTGTCTTATATGGGATATAGCAACCAGTGAATCAGTCTAGTTTAACTGCATCAAGATGTTGCAGTGGACCAAAAAATCCTGGACATTGGAGGACTGGAAGAAAATCAGAATCAAATTCTAATCCCTGATTCCATCATGATGAGACTTAACAATGTAGGCTATTGATGGTGATATACTGTGTAGGTTGCATTTTAAATTGAGTCCCTAGATATGTGTCAACCAAGATTTGAATTCCATGGGATATCTAAGCCAAGCTGTCAAATGGGACACCAATTCATGGAAATAGAATTTGCTTTCTCATTATGACAATGCACCATGCCATAAGGCTGTTAAAGTCCTGGAATGGCCCTAGAAACATGATAGTTAATAATTTTTTTGGGAAGAAAGACCAACGCAGTGTGTTTGATAGTGCATGGGTTGATTTTAGATTCTACCTTCAGAATGTTCTGTCCCATCATGTCACCTAGTCCTTTTCAATCAGTTGTTACATATTTGCTGTTTAGGAAGGCTGTTGTAATTCTGGAAGAAGTGAGTCCCCTAGAGATCCTGGGACACTTGTGTGAACAATGATATATTATTAAATGACAAGGTAAGTCTCTGGATGGCCATCTAAACCAGGACCAGCAGTCCTGGATTTAGACCTTTTTCTAAAGAGAAACAGTAGCTATTAGTTGTAATAATACAAAGAATTTAGGAAATTTGATAATCTAGCCCTACAAACTGGACCAGAAGTAAATACTCTAGGTATTATTATGGATGTAAAACTACTCTTAAAACCACATATTAACCATACTGATAATACTGGGTTTTTCATTTAAGAAACTTAGCACAAGTTTAAGCTTTGATATTGTTACAAGGTATGTTTTTGTAGACTAGATTAACTGTCTAAATTATTTTAAGATACTTTGTAGCTAGCTTTGATACTGGAAGGGATGAAGGATACTACTGTTATGATGATACATGCAGCACTGAATGTTCTATTAGTCTCCATCACATGCAAATATTCATGAAAAATGTTATGGCATTTCAATATTGTAAAATTACCAGGTAGGGCTAGGTAGTCTTTTGATCTCTGTATTGTTTTTTTCAGCATCTGTGCTGTCTGGAGTTGTAGCTTTCAGCTCCTCCCCAGTCATTTGACCAGTGCCTATATCAGGGGTCTGCAAAGTCAGTCCTGAAGGGCCCCAGTGGCGGAAGGTTTTTGCTCTAACTTGTTTCCTTAAATTGAACCTAATCCTTGCCATTTACAGATCTTATTTAATTTTATTGTTTGTTACTATTTTCACTCTCCCATGTCAAGCCATTCTTATACTATAGATGTTTTTCTCTTAAAAAGAAAGCATCCAAATGATTTGTAATGTAATTCTCAGTCCTTCACTTTTTCCTCTTCAGTTACGTCCCAAATATTTTATTAAACAAGTGTAATGGAAACAAATTAGATGGGAAACCGCTGGGCCCTTTGCCACTTGCATCTCATTGCTAATAAGGTGCAATTTAAAACAGTGAATACAGCTGTTTAAGACTAACATAAACAATTAAAAGTGGGGAATCCTAACAATCAGAACAAGTAAAATACAGGTAAGGCATAACAATTTTGCTTGAGCAGTAAATTCTTCAGCAACAGTAATTTACTTCTCATTAAGCAACTAGATTAGAATAAAAAATCAACAGGGAATGACTTTGCAGACTCTGGCCAATATCATTAGATTGGATTATTCTGGCCTCCACACAGGCTACGTGCTTTGACGGGCAGATAAATGCCTTTCATAATCTAAAACAATATAAACCATTGTTTCATTGTCCACAGGTTGATTGGAATTAAAGGGGAGAAACTAAAACAAAGAACAAAGATACAAGGCACTAAGTGGCTTTATATTAAACAACAAACTTATCGCTCAAAGGTAAATTACAGTGCCATTATACACAAATTATTAATAAACCACTAAAGGAGTTACTTCCATCTAGAAATATGTATAAAATGAAAGTAAACTTTAAAGTAATGTAAAACACCTTGATGATGCTATCACAAGCATGAAGATAAGGGTAAATGACAGTAGGTTGCAACTCGTGTAGTGATGTGCAATGAACGAATGAACGAGTTCTTTTGTACTTGTCTCGGTCACTGAACGAATGTACTAGTTCAATGACATTAACAAATCTTTTCGAGGCATGAGCAATATTTGTTATGTAATATATGGCATTCCGTGACAGTCCAGAGCTATCATCTTAATTTTACTTAAATGGCTGCTGTCTTCGGGTAATAGCCTACCAGTAAACTGTTTCAGCAAAATGGTCATGAAGACAACTATACAATGACTTGACTTGTTAGCTGACACCAAGCACTTCCCATTGATTGGTTCACTCTGACTGTGTCTGTGCACTGATTCATTGAAGGAACCAATGTGCCCCCTACTGATCTGGAGAAGTTCGTTCATGAACTGCAGACAAGAGACTCACAGTACACTGAATCACAGTTCGGTTCACTGATGGTATATGTAGGGGAGATTACATCACAAAGGACACGATATAAAAGAAGGAAACTGTGGGAGATTAATTCAAAACTGAAAATGATTTTATTTAGTAATATTTCAATGTTCTCACAGTTTTATCGTGATGTGTGCACTATTCTAAGGTTCTCTTTGGGCAATTGTTTTTTAATATTGTTGAAATTTTACTTATTGTCAAAATTCAATAAATATTATTATTATTATAATTATTATTATTATTATTATGTGAGAATGACTTCTTTCAGTTATTGTTCCTTATATTGTTTGTATTGTTTGGTGGTTAAAGCTGTTACACTATTATGATACTATTCTAGATTATACTTGGTTATTGTTGTTTTTGTAGTGAACAAATCAGGGATTCAAACATTCACATCATTTTGGTGAACTGAATGAAATGAATCGAATCACTAAAAAGAATTGTTTTGCACATTACTAGACAAGTGCGCGTTCCTGCACAGGAACGGCAGCCTGATTACGACACATGACAGGAAGTAAGGGGAAGGTAGGGAGAATGCCAGATATACCCACTAGATGGAGCTAAACTGCAAATCTTAATAACATGAACAGGTTCAACAAGTTGTAACAGAACATGAACATTGACGTTTGCCATCATAATCGTTAGAGATCTAAAAACTGCTGAATTTAAATAAATGAAAGATTTTCACAAAGCGAATTTTTCTTGTACAGTTTGTAAAGCACTTTGCGCTACATCTTTCTATGAAAATGCGCTATATTAAGAAATGTTAGGAGACCTTGTTTATTCCAAGTTTTATTTTTGGCAAATCTACTATTTTTATACAGCACGCTGTATATTGTGTGGCGCTTTTCCTGAATTCCAGTTTTCTGCTCTTGCTTAATCAATCTTTAGGGTGTGGAGCCAATATATTCTGGCAGCATCAAAAGCAAGACAGAAACGCATTCTGGATGAACAAATCCATCACACTGTGCACTGCCAGTCACATACGCAGATACAGACAGCCAGTCTCAATCTAGCACGAATATGTTTTGAGATGTTAAAAGAAAACTGCAGTAAAACAAGGAAATTCTATACTTACTGAGAACAGACTCCCGAGCAGCACAACCAGGCTGTGCTTTATACTATTCTTAAGTTATAGTGGTAATTGGTGTAAACTTATAAAATCTGTGGAGGGTGTTACATAAGAATGCATTTAATTAAATGATTGTTTTGTAATATTACTTGTCATAAGATTTTCTGTATATTCTGTACAGTCTGATAAAGACTGGCAGAAAATGTATTAGACATTTCAAGAAATATGAAAAATGCATCCACCCATTTCTGAACTTATTTACTCCAATTCACCAGCAAGATAATTGCAAAAGATAAAATCAAAATCTTGAGCAATTCCGTATCAGATTTTTCTCTGTACATTGCAATGCTCTGACACTTGATTTATTCTAGACCTCCTTTTAGAAGGAACTTATTGAAAGTTAATTGCATGAAAAATTCGGTCAGCATCTCCCAATGTGTGCAATTAAATGGATGTGTTGGTGTTTTAAAAAAAAAAAAAGGTCTTCATTACAAAAATCCAGAGTCAGCATCTCTACCTGGGATTGAAGGTTGGCAAGCGTTTCTGCTAAAGAGACAATTACCAGCTTTTACAGCCTGGGTTACAGGAAAATCCCAGCTACACAAATCAAGTTGAAAAGCGACAGACAGCAATTGCGGAATCCCGAAACATGTGATTCCCAGCTTTGCTCTCCAAGCAGCACTCACTAGACGGTCTCAGTTTCCACTTCACATGCAGTGTTACAAACAGAACTGGCAATCTTTTTTTTTTCCCCCATCTCTATTTAAGTCTTACACATACAGAGGCGACATTTGCGTATGTGCTTTTAAGATGACAATAGCAGCCTAAACTAGTCGGGATGAAAGAAGATTTGAACACATCATTGTCCATCAGCCTTTACACCTAGACACCCTGAAGGCTTTCCTGAAACAGAAGGACTGCTCCCTACATTACAAAAACACCAGTATTTAATATTACCACCCACGGCTCTTTAAATTACTCTCTATTTACTTTTTACAGAACCAGATACACATCACTAGACACAATCCTTATTGTCATCTGAGAGACAGAAGGTGTCCCACAGTGCAGAAAGTATCAGTCCTGGATAATTAAACATTATAAACTAATCAGGTATTTACATAAAATACATATTAATAAGAATAGTGTCTTAATGGTAAACACATTTGTCTAAAAATGTTCTTACAATGTAATCTCTAGCATTACTGCCAAGTAAACAGCATACCTATTTTATTGGAGGTGAGAATCT
This sequence comes from Polypterus senegalus, assembly GCF_016835505.1. NCBI lineage: Eukaryota > Metazoa > Chordata > Cladistia > Polypteriformes > Polypteridae > Polypterus > Polypterus senegalus. The sequence goes on from NC_053156.1 coordinate 218,952,281, forward strand.
GTTCCACCATCCGACCACTCATCCATTTATTTTTCAATCCTTATTATTCCTGGACAGTTTTGAAGAGAATCTGTAACCTATTGTTGGCACATCAGATGTAATGCAGGCACTAAACTTGGGTGTGGTGCCAAACAGACATGCTCTCATTCATACTAGATCAAGACAGAGTTATTATTCATCTTATCCCACAAATTTAATTGGTCTTAGAAGTAGATCCAGTTGTAAGCATCATGAGTGCGGAAGCCAGACATTGCTTTGAGACTTTTTTTCAGATAAAGAAGACAGAAGTCTTGAGGTAAGGTTCTTCTTATTGTGATAGACGGCCGACAGCTCAACCCGGTCGGGATTCCCTGAGGATGGAAGGATAGGGGGAGGCAGCTACTTTTGGACTTTTTGGCACCTCCCCTGGAATGTAATGGTACCCCGGATTCCCACAAGGCATCCTGGGAATTGGAATGCGGTTTCTTAGCCCTGTTGGGTACCATGTGAGCTGTGAAAGGACCAAAGGAGCCATGCCTCATCCATAGCCCGGAAGTGCTCACGAGGCACGAGTACTTCAGGGCTGAAGAAAAGCCCGTTCTACATCTGACCCGGAAGTGCTAGCAAGTCACGTGGACAGAAGGACAAAAGCCAGAGTCAGGTGGAGGTGGATAAAGCTTGCTGGGAAGTGTGGAGGACAGAATTATATTTATTATATTGATTAGTGATTTATTTGCCTGTTTAGTGTGGCTGTGGTGCTAGGAGGCACTATAACAGAAAGAAATACAGTTAAAAGTCTTCTTGGTGTTTTTATCCCATGTCCTGTGTGTCTGTCTGTTGGGTTTAAAGGGGCAACAGCAACCTCTAGCATTCACATTATCAATAATCATGGTATCATAAGCTGGTGGCATGTTGTACATTGGTCAGCAAATGCAAGTGTGAATGACACTGTATTCTGCACCATGACAATAAGAACCTTATAAATCAAATTTCCATAGCTGTGATTCAGCAGCAATACTATCACCTGTGAAAAGACTCTTCCCCAAACCAGAAATACAACCGTGAAATCCAAAATATACAAAGAAGAGTACGTTTAATTAACATGTCCATCAATCAGTCATGCAATCTTTATTTTGTATAGCTTTTTACATTGCTTGCAAGCACACCTTACAAATGTTTCCATTCTCTATCAAATATGTTTAATCCAAATCAAGATTGTGGAGGCATTGGGTACAACATAGGAAGCAACCCCATGTGAGGGCTTACAAACGTGCTTATTAAATATGAATTTTATGACTCCAGAGGGGAGGAATATAGAAATGCAGATGTTCAATTACTGTGAGATCTTTTTGAGTCGTAGATTTATTCAGTCTAATGTTTGAAAGTGATGAGTATGGAAGGGTGGCTGGTGGACTAAGGATTGTGGTTGGAACAGAAAATTTATGACACGGTGTCAAGAACTCTGAAAATCGTACATGTCTAATTTATTTATCTTAAGCCATTAGCAATGGATGTTCTGCCCCGAGCATGAATATATTAGTTGTAATGGTGATCTACTGTCTGAGATGTTTCAAATGCTGACTTGTACAGTATTCAAAAGGGCAACTAAAAATAGAACAATTCAGGTTTCTGATTCTGCTTTCCCAGATCATTACAGGTATGAGATGATCTTTTCATTTTATTATCCTGCTACATAGTGTGTGTACTGGCAGAACCATCACTGAGCAGAATGTTGGTGCATTAAATGATACACTCATGTACACACACGCGTATATTTATAAGGGCCAATTAAGCATAGAGTCACCAATTAAACTAAGCTGAACATAATTGGGACACGGGGAAAACTGTGGTGAAAATGTATATGGGAAATGAGAAACTGTGCAAACTGCACACAGACAATAATCTGGACAAAAACAGAACACAGTCCCATCTTGAATATCCATCTACAGTATACATACCAAGCCTACCCTTTCAAAACAGGGCACAAGACTAATCAGAGATGAGGTACCAGTCCATCACAGAACACGCATGACCAGTTTAGACTAACATTCAGTTCTTTGTGATGAGGGAGGTAAAAAAAACTCACGACTATGGGAAAAGAGCAAACTCAACATTAACAGTGACCAGGTCAAAGACTGAAGTCGGCCTGCTGGAGTTGTCAGGCCAGTTCTAACCATTGTATAAGCATAATAATCCAATTATATATGATTTTCATCAAAGCATTTAATGGAAACATGAACATACTTAGTGTTCAATCATTAGCATTCTGCTCAATTGTACTGCAGTGAAGACATGCAAAGACAATATAATTTATTTAACTGCTTCGTAAAAGAAAAACACCACCATAAAGCTTCCTTTAACAAAGTCTATAGGAAAGAGAATGGCCAGTGATGCTACCTGGCATTATTAGATTATCAGAAGTCTTTAATCCATCCATTTTCTTAAGCCACATTTTCTAGTTTAGGTTCTTAGATAGCCAAAGCCATTCCCAGAAACAACTCTTTGCACACACACACACACATCACAAACTTTCAGAGTTGACTGTAGGAGGATTCTGGGGTCCCCAGATGAAACCCACATAAAATTACTGAATTACTTGTAGCTTAATTTATTTATCTTTTGGTTTCCCTGCAGTATATTTTTAAACTTCAATGTTTTTTGGTAAACACTTCACTTCCCACCTTATTCGCCCACTATGGCTGTATTCTATAAGTTAGTTACTGTAGATCAAAGGCTGATTAAGCCACCCAAGGCACACACAGTCTAACTGGCACAGAGTGCCTACTTCTTTTTGGTTTTGTAATGTCTAGCATCTGGCATCTGCTAAAAGCAGTAAGACTTCTAGAGGGGAGATAATAAAAAAAAAAATGTTGGGGGTAGGAGGTGAACCTATCTATGTTTAAACTAGTAGCACCAGTTTTATTATATAAGGTGCTGCAAATATTTCCAGAAGCGTCAACCCATACATTGCTTTCTCACTTCTGAGCCTTCTTTTTCTTGAACATCACCTCGTTTGGCTGATTATTCCGCTCTGCGTCCAATGGCTTTGGACCCTACATGAAATAGGACAGAAAATCACATAGGAATAGAAAGCCATAAAACCCAGCAGCGAGTGAATACAGTGCAGTGACTGGTGAGCATGACTGGCTTTTATTGTCTAATGGGTAGAAAGTGTTCATCTGCACATCTGAGAAAAGGGAGTTTCATACTGTTGTGCCAGACAACTAGAGCTGTGCCAAATCCGTGCAAACAATTCCAAGCAAATATGGGGTTCCAATGACCTTGTCTGGATGATCTCAGACCCTAATTGGTTTTTCCACAGAGCATCCAAAGGGATGTAGGAAACTGATAAAGGCTTTTGTGGATCAGCCAAATTAATCCCCTTTTTTGCTTGCACAGACATACTGACAAATGATTTTCTGCAGGCACCTGGAAAATGCCTGAAAATGAATAACTTAAAAAATTGGCATTCGTGGGCCATTGTGATTTGTTAAACTTGTATTGTACCAACCGACAATAAATTGGAAGGGAAATGAATGGATAGATGGTTGAAAAGATGGGGGGATGAATGGATGGATGGATGATATTATAGATTTTCAACTGCTGAAAAAACACATTTGAGAAAGATGTGAGAAGCCATATAATAAGAATTCAAAGAAGTATGTCTTCTAATACTGGCAATTGCAGTGTATTATAATGCATTATAATTTTATCCGAGAAATATAGACATTAGCAACATATTCTATATATGTACAATGGGTTATAGCATGATTTGTATAGATTTATAATAACATATGCAGCAGAACTGGTCTCCAATGTAGGTGGAGATGTCTTCAGTGTAGTGTCACGAAATTGCTATCCTACAAGATGTTATCTACTTCATTAACAAAAAAGATTCAGAGGGTGGCGCCCTGCCTGGGATTTGTTCCTGCCTTGTGCCCTGTGCTGGCTGGGAATGGCACCAGCAGACCCTCGTGACCCTGTGTTAGGATATAGCAGGTTGGACAATGATTCAGAGGGATACTTTCAATAACAGAAATAAAGCAGAAGTTATTGGATGGAAGATCAAGCAGAGAATGCAGATTTCACCCTGGAAATGTTGCCAGGCTGGTATTTAGCAGAGGATAACTGTGAGCATCGTACCTAAGCCTTCAGTGAGATTAGAAAACCATGAAATGGCAGCTAATATAAAAAACATTCAAAGAAATGACCTATTCCTTCATTCATTTATCCATTTTCTGAACTCATCTAATGTATCTCAGAGCTCATTTACTTTTACTTATACAGGAACCATTTAGAAACACCAGTTAACCTAAAATATGCATCTGTAGGAACTAAAGCCAGAGTAACTAGAGGAAACTCCACATGGACAATAACAAGACTAGAGTTCAGATCTACATTGCAGTTTCTTGAAGCTGTGAAATTACAGCATTGGCCACTATATCACAAAACAAACAAAATTTATTTAAATTAATTACATTTGTAAATTACTTTAGGAAATAAATAAATCATATCTAAGTCCTTGTTGAATCACTAGTAATTTATATTTATAGGTCTTTACTAAAGGCTAAGAAGACCAAGATGGTTCCCCACTGGCATTTGGGAAGTCAAGTAACTTTATTTAGTTCACTAGATGTACTACACCTCTAAGATGGGTTGTAATATAAGAAACGTTGACCTCAGCATTAATGTTTGAAGTGCACCATGTCTCTGTTATATTCCATTTGGTATGAAATTCATAAACAAGGTGCTAATGTTTGTGAGGTGCCATCTACTGGAAAGACAAATGCAATTCATTTTATTACTAAAAATGTTTGTGATGCCCCATCTTTTGGAGACATAGCAACCTGCTGGACACATAAACAAACACACAGACACTTATCCTTTCATTAAAGTGTATATTGAGGAAGCAGTATAATCTTTTCTAAATATGCTTTTGAAATAATACATTTTAAATAAACAGACAGTGAATAGTGAAATCTCCTATATATAAACGAGCAGAGCAGAATGGATATACCAAAAACAAAATTGACACAGCATCTCACCTTATATATAAACGTCTATGCGTGGAAGTGTGTGTGTCTGTCTGTCCGGCCCGGAAGTGTGACGCTACAGCATGAAGCTCAAAGAAATCGACTCTGTTACCAAAGTGAAACAGCTGAGAAAGCGAAACTTGCTTAGCTGCTAATATACAAGCGAGGCTACCACATCGGTAAAACGAATCCTCCGAGGAGAGAGAAACTCGCTTAGCCACTGATAGACAACGGAGGAACAAAACCACAGAGAAAAGAAAACTTAGCTCTAGCTTAACTGCTAATGCATAACCGATGCGATTGATTGATTGAAGTGCCAGAATCCACGGTTTCTAGGAGCCGAGACTTTTTACAGCACAGACTTACACAGCTAGTATTCTTATAAATAGTGCACGAGAACGCTCACCTACCATCAATTCTTCCAAAATTACAACATTTCCAAAAACACTACCTTAAACTAATTATACAGTTTAAAATATGTAAATAATTATATATTAATAAATATATAAGAGATGGAAATAGGATTCAATCACAGGTCAGCTAGCTCATAATTGTACTGACTTTGTATTTGTCAGGGCTACTGTATATGTATATGTATGTACCTACCACAGGAATATTACCTAATTTAAAAGAATTATGAAAATGCATATCTATCTATTTATCTATAAAAACATAAATCTATGTACAAAAAAAAATAATAACAAAATGGAATTGGAGTAAACACACACATTTTGTTACTAGAATGGGCAAGGTCACATATATCACATTGAATTTACTAAAGTATAGACAGGAAATGTGTTGCATAGTTCAGCAAGTTGCAAAAGAATCAACAGAGACCAATTGTTGTAGTTGTTAAAAAACATGCAGAAGAGGAAAACAAAAAGAAGAACATACCAAAACAGCAGAAGGCAAACCAATCTATTTGGCCATCTGGGCCTGCCTACACCCACGACTACCACATGAGACAATTTGTTCACTTGCCCACTTTCTCCATACCACCAAAGCAATCTCTCTACTCATCTCTCATTGTCTGTCATAACCTCTCCTACAAGGGATCATTTACACCACTTCCACAATCAATATACCATTGATATTTGGCTATTTTAACCTCACTCCCACAATAATTTTTAGCCAATCCCCAAATGTGCATTTTGGTTACACGTTTTGTAAACCATTTGGTCATAAGCTGTCATTAAAGGATGAAGTCTCTCTGCCTTAAAAGGACAACAAAGACCCCCTTACACTACCAGTGGACCTATAACTAGTTGAAGTGTTATGACTAGTGTCTAAGCAGCCTTCTAGGACCCCACACATTAACTGGTTACTTGATTCTAAATTTTCCAACTTGGAACCTTATGCTGCATCATATAGGCCTGTGTGTATTTAGGTCTTCTTTCCAAGCCTGCATATACCACACTACCCCTCTTCTTCCCTTTTTCTCTCTTTGTCACTCTTTCTATGCTGTCTTTGGGTAAAACTTTAGGGCTTACCCACCCCTATGGCAACACCTCATATCATGCATCCACATACAGCCATCTAGACCACAGAAACACTTCATATATACAGTATACAGAGCCATTAAATCCTGCCTGCTTTATATAAAGTAATGGACATACAGTACATTACTTTATGTATCTTTTATTCTGAGCACTGCTCTTCCTGAATTTAAATTCATATTGACTTTATGCCCCTGTGACCCTGTAGTTAGGATATAAAGGGTTGGATAATGAATGGATAGATGGATTGACTTTATGCATAGGTAGCAGAGTAGGCCAGAGAGTAGCGTTCAGTTCCGAGAAAAGCTTTCAATTTCAACAGTTTACTTTTAAACTAGTAGGTGCATATTAGATTAACTGGCCCAACGTGGGTGTGTGTGTGAGTGTGTTCTCCACAGGATTGGTGTCTCATGTAGTGTTGATTCATACCTTGCACCTGATGCTGTCAGGATATGTTCCAGGCCTCTGCGATCCTGTGGTGGAGAAGGTGGGTTCGTTAATTAGATGAATTTAGTACTTAATTGATTGTTTTAACTTAATTTCAATTTAATCTTTCTAAGCATTCTTCCAATTACAGACCCTGTACAACAAATGTTGATCGCAAAACTTTATGTTAAAACGTGAGCAAAGAAAGGTGATGAGAAAACGTTTACAAAAACAATATTTCTTCAAATAACATATCTAATTTTATTACCCTGTAGTACGATGATCATCTTACATTAAATCGAATTATTACTTTGCAAACACCTTCTGATTGTGCTTGCAATGTAAACTCTAATACTAAATTGAAAAATAATGATTATATTCACAAATAAATGTATACACATACACCCCTGTGTACAACTAAAAACTGCTGCTTTATACAGATTGAATTATTATATACTTTTGATACACTTTTTTCATACAAAATTAATAAAGAATTATAAATTTGTAAAGAGTAAGCAAATAACTTGCTTCTTCTTTCATTATTAAGAACTTATTGTTTTTGAAATTCCATTGAAGGTAAAACAGTATGAAAGTAATTGATTAATTGTCTCTTATTAAAATATAGCAAAGCGTAACAAAACAATTGTTCACATTCTGAACATAAAAGGTCCATGTGCTGAAGGATTTCTTATACAAAAAGACATTTCAAGTGTAATCTGAAAAACTATAACGATTAAGAATAAAACGTGATGTTTTGCCCAACAGAGAGCTGTCAAGATGGCTGAACACCTCCTATTCACGTCAATTCAGTGATCTTAGCAACACCTCAAAATATTTTAGGTTTTGTGACCTCAGCTTCGGAAAAGTTTCCTTCATGGGAGGGTACTGGTTTTAAATTCAATAATGATCGAAAGAAAGGACTGCATAAATGTAGCAGAACTCACCTGTATAATATCCGAGTTAAACAAAATCAATTCTCCACAGCAAAAACACATGGACCTTCCCTTTAGTGGAACGGTTCCTTTAATTGGGATATACTAGTCTCTTCCCCTTCTCTTATTAGCATTTTCTAGGTTGCAAGTAAGCCAGTCTTCAAAATCCAACTCCCTCCCCATTAGAAAAACAAAGAGAAATATGAGAAAATAGGCATGATCTGTCCTCAGACAAAGGAATATAATGAAATAAAGAGGCAGTGTTTGTGAGCTCCGTATCCACTGCATGTCTGAGATATTTGAGGCTCTGGGAGGCCAGGTATTTGTCAGTCAGGGCTCAGGGTTTCTTTGCTGTTTTTCAGTCCCTAGCAACAAAGGGCCCATTGAAGAGGCCTGATATGGGCACAAAGCTCTTTGTAGCGCATGTTAGCTGCTTCCCTGGGTGTGGATTACCTGCCACCCCTGGCCAGATACAGATGCACAATTGCATTCAATAGCTTCCTAATATCTAGCCAGTGGGCACTTTCTAAACAATATAAGCAAGTTTAAAATGCATTACAGAAGCAAATATACCAAATTCATAACACGTTGCCTTTTTTTTTAATGAAAGCGGCCATTATTGTGAGCTGTGTCATAACATCTCTTCTAACTCTTTGAAACAGATCTGCTGGTGCTGAAGTGATGCATAGCACATCAAAAACAGTGCCTGAAGCTGCCCGGCGTAATAAAATAGACTTCGAAAAAGGGATGCCATCTGTACATAATTAAAATATTTCTTCAAGGACTTATTATGTAGAACTCCTGAATCTTAATGAAAGCAACCAAAAAATGAAAAAAAAAAAATATATATATATATAACTATTTTAAAGTAGATAATCCCAATTCAATGTCTGGTAGCAGCCATAGCCTATTCAATAATTCCAGGACGAAAACAGGAATAAGCTGAATAGTAAACTCTTTGTCAAAGTCAATGGAGATCATTCGAATTGAAAGGATTCAGTCTGTCCTAAAAAAAATCATCCTGATACACCTCTCCCACTCTGCCACCATTTCAAAAGTGTCTCAGAACGATGTCTCCACAGTCATTTTTCATCACTGCCCTTAAAAAAAATATGGATTCATTTCTCCTCTGTTTATTTCAGATTATGCTGTCATCTACATAAAACTAATTTGAAATCTTGTCAATTAATGAATGCAGAAGTGAATTGATTAGGTAATTAAGTTAATTAATGTTACAAATGAATTTATTCCAGTACCAAGCAGGTGGCCGCAGACTATTACAGCTTAATTGGACACAAAGCAGGAACTGGCCATTGACAGGGGGATGCCCTTGCAAACAAATTGATATCGGGCCAGTGTAGGCCCTGTGTGGGCAAACATATTGGCACTACACGGGCAGCCAGCAATGGCCCAGCACATTGAGGTATCATTGACCCCAAAATGTGGGCCCAAATTTGGCACCTGACACCTATCCCAGCAAGCAATGGGTGCAGATAGGAACCTTCCCTGGACATGGCAGTAGCCCATCATAGGTTGAACACACACACACCGCATAGGGCAAATTTTGCCCCAGTAGTCCACCTCAACTACATGACTTTGAACTGTGGGAGGAAACCACAGCACACTGAGGAAACCATGATGGACACTGCGAAAATATGTAAACTCTATATAGGAAAGACCAGGATGTAAACTCTGATGTCCTTCCTGTGAGGCAGCAGTGCTACCCCTGCACACACCCCTTACTGGCCGTTTCTGTTAAACTTTTTTTTTAGTGTTTTACTTGTTCTTTTATCATTTAAATTATGTGCAACCATGAAGATTTACAATGTATTAATTAATAAGAAAAGGAATAAAAAACCACATTAGTAATGTGAGTTTAAACTATTTTGCCCTACAATGGACTGTTTGATGCTGCCTTGTGCTCTATACTAGCTGGGATAGGCTCCAGCTTTGATTTTGTGTGTAATTTTACAACCCTGAACATGAAAACCTTACCAAAAATATATAAAAAATATGCATTTTTAACCAATTGAAGTTGTTCAAATTTTTACTTACTGTATATTTGTCATTATCTAACCTGCTCAATCCAGACCTGGGTTGCAGGGCATGCTGGAGCCTAGCCGAGCTAACATAGAGAACAAGGCAGGAACAAGCCCTGGAAAAGGGTATCAGTTCATCACGTGGTGAACACACACACATCACACACACAAGGGACAATTTAACTTCATCAATTTAATTCGCCTGCATGTCCTTGGGCAGTGGGGTTCAACCCTAGCACCCAGAATAACCCCACACAGACATGAGGAGAAAATTCAAATTCTTTGCAGGGAGCACCTGGGATGTGAACCCTGGTCTTCTTACTGCAAGGCAGCAGTGCTATCACTGAACCACCCATTATTTATACTTCTGCAATCAAAATCTAAAACCCAACCAAAAATGCAAGGTCACTGTGTTACCTACTCTGTGACAACATTAAAGAGCAGTGACTACATCAGCCAGCATTATCAAACCATCACAGGGTTAATGAGGGACTTGATTGACTGAACTTGTGCTGCCAGCGATTAACCCATTTTGGGCCACTAGGGAAACTTTTGGAAGGGGTCCCTTGTAACAGCCCCCATATTGGGCTAGTTCAGTATTTAATTGGGTTTTCCCAAGTCCACACAATCCTTGGTCTGGCCACAGGGAGCCACTGTCTGCATGTTTGCTGGGTGGCCACACTCATGCTTATAAAATGCTGACAACAATCAACCTAGTGTGAAGAAAACTGTGTTATACAGCCTTTCTAAGGAGTTCAATATACTATAAAAAACTAACCTGCACACAAAAACTAGCCATGGAGCATGTGTAGAAATGTAAACAATCAACGAAGACCTTAGCGTTAACGTTTGCAGTGAATCATCTATTGGATTGTATTTTGTAATGCATGTAGTAATAAAATACTTTCCTGCAAATGTTTGTGATTTGCCATCTACTGGAATGACAAATGCAATGTCTTATATTACTTAAAAGGTTTGTGATACGCCATCTTTTGGAATGACAGAGACATAGTCACCTGACGGACACCCAGACAGACACACAGACACCAATCATTCTACTAAGGTTGATCATTTCGGACATTCTCATTCATTCTTTGGCTGACAATATTTAGTTAAAGGGTGCAAAGGATAATTGGGAACATTTCAGGCAGATTACTAGGGATCACTGATATTCAAGGTTGAAATACAATGCAACCTCCTGCAAATGTGAGGTAAAGCAAACTATACACTTTATCTTCTTCTTCTTTTGGCTGCTCCCATTAGGGGTTGCTACAGCGAATCATCTTCTTCCATATCTTTCTGTCCTCTGCATCTTGTTCTGTTACACTCATCACCTTCACGTTCTCTCTCACCATATCTATAAACCTTCTCTTAGGCCTTCCTCTTTTCCTCTTCCCTGGCAGCTCTATCCTTAGCATCCTTCTCCCAATATACTCAGCATCTCACCACTGCACATGTCCAAACCAACAAAATCTTGCCTCTCTGACTTTGTCTCCCAACCGTCCAATTTGAGCTGACCCTCTAATGTACTCATTTCTAATCCAATCCATCCTCGTCACACCCAATGCAAATCTTAGCATCTTTAACTCTGCCACCTCCAACTCTGTCTCCTGCTTTCTGGTCAGTGCCACCATCTCCCATCCATATAACATAGCTGGTCTCACTACCGTCCTGTATACCTTCCCTTTAACTCTTGCTGATACCCGTCTGTCACAAATTACTCCTGACACTGTTCTCCACCCATTCCACCCTGCCTGCACTCTCTTTTTCACCTTTCTTCCACAATCCCCATTACTCTGTACTGTTGATCCCAAGTATTTAAACTCATCCACCTTCACCAACTCTACTCCTTGCATCCTCACCATTCCACTGACCTCCCTCTCATTTACGTACATGTATTCTGTCTTGTTACTCCTGACCTCCATTCCTCTCCTCTCTACAGCATATCTCCACCTCTCCAGGGTCTCCTCAACCTGCTCCCTACTACTGCTACAGATCACAATGTCATCAGCAAACATCATAGTCCACGGGGACTCCTGTCTAATCTTGTCTGTCAACCTGTCCATCACCATTGCAAATAAGAAAGGACTCAGAGCTGGTCCCTGATGTAAACCCACCTCCACCTTGAATGCATTCGTCACTCCCACTGTAGACCTCACCACGATCACACTTCCCTCGTACATATCCTGTACAACTTTTACATACTTCTCTGCCACTCCCGACTTCCTCATACAGTACAACAACTCCTCTCAAGGCACCCTGCCATATGCTCTTTCCAGGTCCTCAAAGACGCAATGCAACTCCTTCTGGCCTTCTCTAAACTTCTCCATCAACATCCTCAGAGAAAACATTGCATCTGTGGTGCTCTTTCTTGGCATGAAACCATACTGCTGCTCACTAATCATCACCTCACTTCTTAACCTAGTTTCCACTACTCTTTCCCATAACTTCATGGTGTGGCTCATCAATTTTATTTACTTTATAACAGAGAAAATATGTGCTTGCTATAGTGGACTTATTAGTAGCTTATTGCTATGTAACACTAACAAATACTGGTGAACAGCAGTAAGTGAAAAACAGATGCAGTCATGTTAAGACCAAACAATGCGTTTCTTAATGTCTTGTTGAATTCTGTATTGTTATTGAAACATAACAGCAGGAGAACCCCACAAACTTTGCAACCATTCAGGAATCCCCTTTGTTCTGAAAGGTTTGCCTGTTTTAGTGTGTATGTGTAGGCATGCACACTTCATATCCATTGAAACATGTCAAAGACCAGAGCTTTCCAAGTGCATATTTTCAAATATGGGGGTCACTACTACCAAGGCAATTTCTGTCTTCTGGCTACACCTTATTGATTGCTATACTATTTATTCTTCACTTTCAACTTATACTACCATTTTAATAAACCAATCAGTCATGCTTTATTATATTAGAACATTACAAAAATTCTGACGAAAACAGGCTATTCAGCCCAACAAAGCTTGCCAATCTTTTCGACCTAATTTCTACAAAATAGCAGCAAGTTAGATTTTGAAGGACATAAAGTTGTACCACACTGCTTGCTAATTTATTCCAAGTGTCTGTGGTTCTCTGTGTAAAGAAAAACCTTCTAACGTTCATACATAATTTACCCTTAACAAGTTGCAAACTGTGCCCCCATGTTCTTATAGAACTCGTTAGACTTACCAGCCTAGATGTGCTGGACTAATTCCTTTCATAATCTTAACACTTCAGTTATTTCACCTCTTAAACTCCATTTGCTTCAGCTGAAAAGGTTCAGCTCATTCAATCATACCTCATCAGGTCTCTCGGTGCTGGAATGAGCCTAGTTGCTCTCCTTTGTACTTTCTCTAGTGCTGCTATGTCTTTTTTGTAGCCCAGATACCAAAACTACATGCAGTACTCTAGATGAGTCCTCACCAGTGCATTATAAAGCTTAAGAATAACTTCCTTTGACTTGATAACCTAACATTCTATTAGTTTTCAGTGATCACTGAAAGTGTAAATTCAACCTACCCCTTTGACAGTAGGAGTAAATCAGCGCCCCTCCAGGAAGAACATGCAAACTCCATAGAGAAGACATCTCAGACAAAACCCAAACTGGGTCTCATGCATTGTGAAACAGAAACATTAATCACTGTGCTCCATTTGACATTCACTGATGGGCACAGCCCATAAGTGCCTTGAGCATGGGAGAGGTGCTATATACAGAAAATATAATGCATTATTATTATTATTATTATTATTATTATTATTATTATTATTATTATTATTATTATGTTAAAAAGATCAAACTTAAGAAATCCATTGTAAAGATCCAAACACAAAAAAAGAAGAAAACGACTCAGTATCTAAGTACCACCTACAGTACTTGAATAGAGTCTGCCTATTACAAGAATAATAAGAAAGAAAAGTGGCCTTAGGTACCATCAAGTGTGACCAAAGGTGCAGCTCAATGTGAACCAGATAAATCATAATGAAACAAACATGAATTTCAGGCAGGAATTTTGTTTTTACTTTCTTTTTTCAATGGAATAAGGGTCTATGCCTCGTTAATTTAATATAGACCTTAATGCCTCACACTTCACGAACACCACTGGCAGATGTGTGGGCTGTGTAGCAGAATTCATTTTTGGTAGCCAGTATTATATGTACATAATATCATTGACATTGCAGCTGCTAAGTGGTAATATATTTTTATACAGATTTTTGATTTTTAAAATGAACTTATATTTACTACAGCAATTCAGAGATGTTATACAAATGAGATAGCAGAAAACAGTCATCTTTCCTCTCATTCCAAGTCTTTTATGCAGTGCTAAAGCAAGCAAATTCAATGCTGATTAATCTGTAAAGTAGTTTCTGCCATTGCAACCTTTGAAAGACTGTATAAAACAGCAGTGTTTGAAATCCATCGCTGTCCTTAGAGATATGCAGGCTCACAGCCTATAACAAATGCGTTTAATATCTTTAAAAAGGCGTTATCTTTCATAGGCTTCCTTTAGATTCATTGTAAACAGAAGACAGAATCTATTTAATGTTGAGCAATCAAGAGTCAAAAGGTGTGTAACACTGTTCTAAAGGGCTTGTGCACTTGCAAGCCTGACAGCTGGGCTTATCAGGAGAAAGAATAATTCTGGATATGTTTGCTGAGAAGCAGAAAAGTATAAAAATTGAAAAACCTTCCTCCTTTCTCCCAGCAGGGGTCTGCTCCCCATTATTGGGTGAGTCAGACAAGGAAGAATCATCATTCCCACCTCATGATTATTCAGTTCAGTCCAGAGTCCTGGAGGCTCAGCATGACAGGAAGCTATGACTACGCATATCATGTGGGTGTGGTGTGGTGATGCCCTTGACTAACAGGGGAGTGGGAAGGTGAATTGTCAAGAACATTTACAATAATAACAGGTAACTCCCCCTCACCCCCCACAAAATCACACATACTAGTAAGAGCACTCTGCTAGAAGACATGCTTCTGGAACACAATGGTACAGTCTGTGCTGAACAACATAACTTTCATACTTCTGATAATATCTCTGGTCCAATTAGGCAGCAAATACTTGATAAGTAAAGACAGGGCAGACGACTGGGTCTCTAAATAATGAGGAATAACAAGATAGGAGGTCCAGGAATTACAATTAACTGTAAAAATTAATATTTTTTATCTATCTATCTATCTATCTATCTATCTATAATATAGTGCCTTTCATATCTATCTATCTATAATATAGTGCCTTTCATATCTATCTATCTATCTATCTATCTATCTATCTATCTATCTATCTATAATTTATCTATCATATCTATCTATCTATATCTATCTATCTATCTCAAAAATGTTTTTGCGTGCAGATATCAGCTAACATTGTTTCTTTTCTGGTTAAAGTACTTTAGTTCAGTCTTTCACTTGAGGGATGAATAAAAATGAAAACATCTGAGTGAAGGTAAAGCAGTAATTCATTTAGATTTTGTGCAACATACAGTATGCTGAAGTTTCAATATTTATATTTATATATTTAATAGTTTCTGTTATATCTCATGAACTTAGGTAATAAGTCCGATTTCAGGTCATTCTTATACGTGGTGGGTAACTGTGTTTTATAATAAAGGTTGACAATCATACAGTTTAGTAGAAGATAAACAGTCATCCAGTATTTGTCCCACTATACACCAGAAGGGATGATGGGGATTAACCAGTTATTCTATTTATAACACTATGGGGCAACACATGTGGGCATTACTTCATATTATCTGTGCGGTAATGCATGAAACAGAAATTTACCCTGAAATTGGGACTCCAGCACATCTTAGGCCACACATTAGAACAATCTAGACGAGAACAGGCCATACAGCTCAACAAAGCTCACCAGTCCTATTCATTTAATCCACTTATTTCATCTAAAATAGCATCAAGTCAAGTTTTGAAAGTCCCTAACTTCCTACTGTCTACCACACTACTTGGTAGCTTATTCCATCTGTCTACGGTTCTCCTTGTAAAGAAAAACCTCCTAATATTTGTGTGAAAGTTACCCTTAACAAATTTCCAACTGTGTCCCCGTGTTCTTGATGAACTCTTTTTCAAACAACAGTCTCAATCCACTGATCTAATTCTCTTCATAATTTTTAGCGTCTTCATTCATGTCTCCTCTTAATCTTTGTTTATTTAAACTGAAAAGGTTCAGGTTTTTTAATCTTTTCTCATAATTTCTTCCTAGTCTCCCTGAAATCAGGATAGATGATCTTCTCTGATCTTCAATGTCCTTTTTGTAGCCTGGAGACCAAAACTGTACATAGTGCTCCAGATGAGGCCTCACCAGTGTATTATAAAGTTTGAGCATAACTTCCATGGACTTGTACTCCACACATCATGCTATATAACCTATCATTCTGTTAGCCTTCTTAATGGCTTCTGAAAACTGTCTGGCAGATGATAGTGTAGAGTCCAGTACTGCTGTCCAAGTTCCTCTGTAATGATTAACGGAATTCTTGATTATCTGTCAAGTCAGCTAGCTTGAACACTTTTTTATGCTGGAGTCAAAACCAAACAGCCTAGCAGCATGCCCTTGCATATTGGGGAGAACGAAATCTATGGAGGAAACCTTCACACTCAAAGGAAGAAATTGTATATTCCCTACAGGAGGCACATAACAGCAACTGAAATTAGATTTGTGATACAGTGAGCCAGCAATGCCCCACACTGCCACACTACGAGCCTATTAATCAACTAAACAAGCCTTCTCATATATGGGGTCTAGAGTGTAATTAAAGAATTAGTGTGAGTACCATACGACTGAAATGCCACAAAGTGCCTCATGATGTCACCTATTAACTTTCCTTTAGTCTGTATAGCATATTGAATATAATTACCTAATTGAAGACTGGCACTGTGAGCCTACAGTGCTACACAGGCTTTCCATGTCACCTATAAATCAGCCAAACAGTCTTCCTTATACATTGCGCCCCCAGTATAATTATTTAATTGTAGCTCAGCATTGTGAGCCAACAATGCTATACACAGCCCCACCATGTCATCCAACTATCACTGAATGAAACCTTTATGGCAATTATGGCCTGATAGTGCTACACTCACCAATCCACCTACCAACTAACCAACAAAACATTCATACATATAGCCCCCTGGGAGTTATTAGGCACATTCATTGCCATGAGCAAGATGCCAAGACTCAAAAAGCAGACGGTGATCGTGCATGATGCATATCATCGTCATTTAGCAGCTATTCCGCAGTGTTGCTCCAGTGGACTGTAGAAAAGCACTTCAGCACACATCTGTTACATTTCCAATAATTTGCACAAAAAGTGTTAATGACTTTAACAAGAATTACAGAAACAAAATGTGAAAAGTAGGAGTTCAAAACACATTAAAATCCACGAATGCACACAAACACTACACACTATTTTAATTTCAATAAACATGCACAGCTATTAATGACAGATAAAGTGATGGATGTTTCTTGGATTTAACATGGAAGTATTATATTGTATCACTACTTACTCTCTGCTATTCAACTTAAAAAGCTGTAGTGCATCATTGCAGCAAGCCACAAAGAAATACAAGAATAAATATAAGATTACAACTGGAACAAAACTCATAACCAATGGAAGTTCTTAAATTGATCATAATTATATCAAATTAATGTTTGATAGACGCGGCATGGTGGCGCAGTGGTAGCACTGCTGCCTCGCAGTAAGGAGACCTGGGCTTGCTTCCCGGGTTCTACCTGCGTGGAGTTTGCATGTTTTCCGGGTACTCAGGGTGCTCTGGTTTCCTCCCATGGTCCAAAGACATGCAGGTTAGGTGCACTGGCGATCCTAAATTGTCCCTAGTGTGTACCCTGCGGTGGGCTGGCGCCCTGCCCGGGGTTTATTCCTGCCTTGCACCCTGTGCTGGCTGGGATTAGCTCTAGCAGACCCCAGTGACCCTGTGTTAGGATATAGCGGGTTGGAAAATGACTAACCAATGTTTGATAATTTAATCATTTTGATGAATATATGGGATTAAATAAAATAAATAGCTAACATAATATCTGCAAAATGACTAACTATATGGGTGGTACAGTGGTTAGCACTTCTATCTCTCATATACAGAATCTTGGGATCAAATTCAACACTTGGTCATTGTCTATGTGGAATTAGCACATTCTCCCTGTGTCTCAGTGGTTTTTTATCTTGGCAATCTCTTTTTCCTCGTACATCCCCAAGACTTGCACATTATGTCATGTCATGTCATGTTGTTTGCTAACCTGCTTAATCCAGGCCAGGGTCAAAGGTGCTTGCTTAGGGCATCATTTTTCTCAGGGTGAACACACACACACACCAAACACACACATTAGCACCAATTTAGTGTCACCAGTTTATCTAACCTGCATGTCTTTGGATAGTGGGAGGAAACAGGAGCACCCGGAGGAAACCTACACAGGGAGAACATGCAAACACCACACAGGGAACACCCTTACTACGAGGTAGCAATGCTACCACAGTGCCTCCCTCTAGCATGTTATGTTGAGTCTCAATTCAAAGTTGACCCTGTGTGTGTGTGTGTGTGTGTGTGTGTGCGAGCAATAGTGTGACTAATATATCATCCAGGTTTTGTTTTTGCCCTGCACCCAGTGATGATACAGGCTCTGCTCCTTTGATGGTTTAATATTATGCAGATTTTAAAAAGTAATCTTGTATTAGTTCATTATGTGATTTAGTCAAACATGAATACTACAGTTCAAGAAAACTACACAACAAACTTAAAAGGGATAAAATGCTTCTAGAAGAAGGAAAAAAATTTCCATTTACAAATGTAGGAAGCTTATGCAGACAGTTCTAAGATTACTTATAGTCAGAATTTTGCCACAATTGCCTACTTACTCAGAAAGAACTGAGGTAAGGGGCCACAGGGTGATGTAGTGCCACACATATCCGAAAAACCTGGGTACAAGTAGCAAGCATGCCACAGCCTGTGTGGAGTTTGCGTGTTTATTCCTAATTCTATGTGGGATTTTTTCACGCATCCCAAAGACCTGAACATTAGTTATATACTATTGCTGCAATATGAGGGAAAAGTGTGCCTGGCTCTGCATCATAATGATCTCCCACCCAAAGCGAGGTTCTCTTTTATGCCAGTTGAAATAATGCAGTTTTGAAAACAAACTGATCAATGAATTTGTACAAATAATAAACAAAGAAATAATAAATCAGATATTTCCTTAAGGTTATTTAATATTTGCTTGCCATATCTCAAATCAGTACAGGATCAGTGATGAGATCATCGTTTAGACTGACACGGAGGTTTCTACTGTTTCATCTGAACTAGTTGCAGGCAGGGTGGAATGGGTGGAGAAGAGTGTCAGGAGTAATTTGTGAGAGACGGGTATCCGCAAGAGTAAAAAGGGGAGGTCTACAGGACGGTAGTTATATGGGTTGGAGACGGTGGCACTGCCCAGAAAGCAGGAGACAAAGCTAGAGGTGGCAGAGTTAAAGAGGCTAAGATTTGCATTGGGTGTGATGAGGATGGGCAGGATTAGAAATGAGTACATTAGAGGGTCAGCTCAAGTTGGACGGTTGGGAGACAAAATCAGAGAGGCGAAATTACATTGGTTTGGACGTGTGCAGAGGAGAAATACTGGGTATATTGGGAAAAGGATGTTAAAGATAGAGCTGCCAGGCAAGAGGAAAAGAGGAAGGCCTAAGAGAAGGTTTATGGATGTGGTGAGAGAAGACATGCAGACATGCAGGCGATGGGTGTGATAGATCAAGATGCAGAGGACAGTGAGATATAGAAGAAGATGATCCGCTGCGGCAACCCCTAATGGGAGCAGCCGAAAGAAGAAGAAGTTGCAGTATTTTTAACAAGACAGAGATGGAACCATTGCAGTAAGTTTTTGTCGGCTAACAACCACACCTACTGAGTATCTGGGGAATATCTGCTGATCACAGGATGCAATCTGTCTCCTTCTGTGTCTGAAACTGAGGCCCCCCAGGCTGTTTCACATATGTATAACTTCTCTTCCTGTAGAATCATGAGAAGTGAATCTCCAGCTTACTTCCAACAATCTTGTATTATGCTCCAGTTCCAACCAATGTATTTATATAGAAATATTATAGAACAGTAGTTGTGGGTGCAAATGGAGCTATTTTGAGAATATAATTTTCTTGGAGCCATCAGCGCTGATGTCCTAAAGTTGGCACAGCACATCTCACCTGCCATGAAGAAGACTCGCCAACGCTTCTGCTTCTACAGATATCTGAGGAAAGCCTGGATATCTCCATCTATGCTTATTATCTTCTACAGATGCACTGCACTCCATCCTGACTGACTCCATAATATCTTGGCTTACTACCTGCTCTGCTTAGGATCAAAAAAGAGGATGGATGATGATGATACATTTGACTCAGAATGTTACTCGGACACAGCTCTCTTCTGCTTATAAAACATATTCAGTTTATAACACACTCTGCCTTACAGAGAGAAACAATATTTTTAAAGACCTCAGCCATGACACACAGTCACTTTGCTCCTTCCTCTGTTCTGGCAATTGTATAGGACCATCAACACTCACATCATTAGATTCAGATGTATTTTTTCTTTGCACTTCCCCAACATAGCTTATCGTCTATGGGTGGAGAAGCATAAGCTTTAGATTTATCAAACATTTTGATATCAGGTTTTCAATGGATCTTGGACGTTTTAGGGTCCCAGATACTGAAAACATTGATCTCTTGATGAATGCTGTGTGTCTGTGTGTCACAGTTTCTTGAGGATGTCCAGAGCTAAAATGGCTGGATAGAAAAATACCAAACTCAAAACTTAAGCCTGTTATGAGATGACAATATGCTGATTAATTTTTGAGCTAAATCTTGCAAGAGAAACAGGACTCTAGAGGAACACTCAAATAGTGTTATTCTGCAATTGATTATGAATTCTTCTCGGCAATTGCTATCGTAAGGACCTATTTTATGATCAGAAACATCAGCTTTAGAGTAGTAAATAATTACTGAAATGTTATAGTATAGTTTAGGTAACTTGGTTCCTAGGGCACAAAGCCTACTGATGCTCACATCCGAATTTTTTATCCTCAGGTCTTAACATCAATTGCACACACTGAAAGCTCCATTCATTTTCTTGTCCATGTTGTCCGATGATCTATTTAGTTGTATTCATTGTCTGTTAGAGCTGTACTACTGTACATCTGAACTTGATCTAGAAACCATTTATGTGTCACAGTGCCAGTCATCATAGATTCTACTAAAACATTGGCTATTGTTTTATACTTGTGTAAATTAACACATTGGACACATATCCTGCCAAGATGTTTCTTTTTCATTTTGACAATTGTAGCAAATGGAGAATGCTGGCCTACTGTGTCATGAGATGACCTATAATCAGATGAATCATCATTGAGAAATGATCTGCTGAGGACAAGTGTCAAGATCGGCAAGCTGTTTTGTGAAGTAGCCATGGATGCTTTTGTTCAATTCTGGCCTACTGTGTGATGAGTCTTGAATAAAAGGCATAGTTACCAGAAGTACATTACAGTATAGTCTGAAGAAACGTTCATGGTAGTCAAACATCAAATGAATAAATCAAACAAAATTAATGCAGAATTTGAATAGTATTAAATGCAATGGACCATTTAACTTGAAGAAAGTTCCCATGGAAGAGATCAAGCCAGACTTTAAATTACTTCATTGTCTATGGTCAGAAGCATATTATATATGACTTTTGCTGTCTCCATGAGGACTGTTGGAAGAAATTTAATATGTTAACTGTACATTTCTGCTGCTCAGTTGTAATGAAGGGTGGAAATCTAAAGAGGAGTGAGCACTTTTTTTTTCAGGGATATTATTTAACATTATAGCGTCAACCTTATAGTTCAATCTATAAAACTGTCAAGAGCATAATTCAAAGAATTTGTGTTGAAAGCTTACATTCTGCTCACTGTTTTTATCATTTTATACTTGGCTGACACCTTTATCCAAGGTGACTTACGAGACCAAGATAAGTTACAACTATTTACAGATACAGGATATTACTACAGTGGGTTACGTGACTTATTCAGGGTCCCACAGTGAGGAGCTAAAGAGAGGAACTAAACCAGTGTTAATCGTAATAAGTCCGCTTCCAAATTAAACAAAAGAACACAGAAGCATTACTTTTTACCTGAGAGATTCAAGTACCATATAAGTAGCTCTCCGCCTGTAAATCATAGTAAGGGTACTTTCTTTTCATTTGAAGAATTGTGTAAGTTTCTCTTCTGAGATGTTGCCTCTTGCAGATATGAACGTCTATATTTTATATGGTAGACCACGAAATGCACTATGTTGCTAAGTTATTACTTAATGTTTAGTCTACAAAGTCCATCCATCCATTTTTTGAGCTGTCACAATACACTGGGTAGAAACCAATTGTACACATAGTGCCAGTTCATCACTCTACACACTCATATACACACAACCACCTTTGCTCACGCAACGCAGTTTAGAGTTAGAAACCAATCTACACATCTTTGAGATGTCAAAGGGTCCCGAGGAAACCCACATGCATGCAAAGGGAAAGTGCAAACTCTGCATAGATCTTGAACATGCTCAGATTTGAACATATCTCTGTTGGGAAAATGCAGCAGTGCTAATCATTGGGCTATCTGGTTTAGCTCTTTTGTCACTGAAAACTACTCAATGCCTATCATAGAATCAAAATAGATGGTCTTAATAGTTTATAAATAATAGTTTGAAGTTCTTCAAACATAGCTTCATTTTCTGTAATGTCAGAACATATTGTATTAAATTTAAAAGCAGTGATTTTGAAAAGCACTACCTGGCCAAGGCTGTCAAAACCAGAGATCTAGCGCACATAAACAATATGGTATTGTTCTTGCCCAGGTGGATATCTAAGAAAGAACCATCACTGGATAGGTCACCAGCATATGCCATTCACACAAGCAGACATCATGTATACTGTGATTAGGCCAAGCGAGTACCATAAATCAGTCTGCCTGCATAGCTTTTAGAAGACGAAAACAGTTTCTAATGGAAATCCATATGAACACTGGAAGAACGTTCAAAGCACAGACAACACACCAGCCAGAAAGCAGTATGAAATGGTGTATACCTGTTAAATTGGAATTTTAAAAATCACCAACTATTGACGGGCTTTCAGTCTATGAAGTTCACTGTCTCTTAAATTGACAGATTTCAGTTTGAAGTCAAATAAAGAGCATTATCGTAAGGGTCAGGATCCAAAATAAGCATCAAGTATCAAGGCAGGTGGTCCTGCTGGAATTGACTGTGCCCTGGGAAGACTGGATGGGAGAGGAGGCATTCAAGAGGAAAAGAGCTAAGTTCACTGAGCTAGTAGGTGAATGCTGAAGCAGGGGATGGAAGTCCCATTGCTACCTCTTTGAGGTCGGCTGCCGAGGATTTGCCGGCCAGTCACTCTGCAGGGCCCTGAAGGAGCAGGGGATCAGAGGAATGCACGGTAAGAGAGCCATCTGGAAGATCACTGGTGCCGCTGACAAAGCATAAAGAAGGCTGTAGATCAAATTGACCGGTCCATGGACCATATAAACTACCTAGACACAAGGGGGCTAATAACCCCTGGTTCAGTCACCTGGGTGAGGGTGTATGAAAGACCCAAAACACCTGATGACCCTAAGTTACATCACTGATGAGGAGGTTGCACTTAAGGTGTGTGCTAAATAAGTTAATGGGATATGTGATAACAGTCCTACGCCACAGAACACTTATTCTTATTATAGTTATTTTTATTTTTGTAATACTGAATACAGTAAATCGGATGCCACACAATGCAGTTCGAGCAATTTCTCTGCGTATAGACAGCCGAGGTGCAGGGCTGCCATTTAACAGAAAATGTCTGAAAGAATAAAAAAAAAATCCATTAAGGCGGACAGTCGGCAGAAGAAAAGACGAGAATGAAAAACCCCGCCGTGCACCTGTCAGCTCTCTGTTCTTTTCCCAGGCTTTCTGAACAATGGCCCCTTCCCAACGAACTCGGTCCCACTTCTTGCCCTGGCTCGGCTGTAGGGATATTCAGCACACAATAGTTTGAACGCGCCCTTGGAAATGCCTGGCAAGCGGGAAGGCGCTTGTTGTTTTATCGCTTGCATTCTCTGTGTGTGTGTGTGTGTTTTTTTTTTTTCCTCTCTCTGTTTTTTTTTTTTTCTTTACCAGGCAGTTTGGTTTCTAAAGGATAAGCCTGCCAAAACTCTCCGTTACGGACGGCTGCCTCCTGCAGCCCCCTTTTTTTTTCCTTATTTGAAGACCAGGCAGACAGACGGATGAACGTCCTGCTTTATGCATTCAAGTCGCATTGAATGCCGGAAAAGTATATGCCAAATAAAAGGCGACAGACGCATCGGCAGTTAATAACGTCTAGCAGCGATATGCAGGACGGACAACAGGAACATCTTCACTTCTGGCAGACGGAAGGCTCTTAATATCACCTTAGCCGCGACTAAGAGCGCATTAACGGTGCAACGAACCGTGACTCCGGCTAATGCCCCTTTTGTCAAGTCTCATTACTTTCATATCTGTAGCCGGCCAGCTTAGCACCGGGAGGTCTCAGTTTTCTCCGTTACGTAGCGGTCAGTCTAGCAGGAGTCACATATAATGTAATACATGCGGTCTGTGCCGGACCTGATATTTGACTGCGAGAGCCGGGCTCTGTGACCCAGCCTTAAAGTACTCGTAGCAGAATCTTCCCCTTGCGGTTCCTCCATGCCCCCCCAGATTGGGGTCGTGTTCAAACTTTGCATCTGGTCGTGTGCGTAAGTCGTTTTAGAAATGGATGTCTTTACAAGTTTACTGTGACACAGTACATTAAACTGTGATAGAAGAGCTAAATGTCGTATATTGTACATGCTACAGCTTTATTCTCCTTATTGCAGGAAATGATTCGAACCTTCCTGTTGGCGTCGTGTGATCAGCCCCTCGACAGGAGTTGGGCACACACAGTCAATAACGCACATACCCCGTTTACCGTTTAAAAATTTTCAAAAAAGTGGGCTATGAGCACCACTGACAGTGAGCCAATCGGTAACTCAAACTACAGTCATAATAATAAATAACATTTATATAGCGATATTCTACCTCTTCAAAGCGCTTTATACAAACTGGAAGAGAACTGCGCTAGCCACTACGTCACCGTGGCGCACGTTCAGGCTTCTTTGTCTGCACAAATATAATTTTGATGCCTACTTTGCTTTTCCAAATCTGTTTAAGTTCTCGGCGGGCTTATAGTGAGTCGATAAAGTAATAATCTTTCATTACCAGTCTCTGAAATATTGGCACGTCTGCTGGAGTACAATACATTTTGAAAAACGCCCGAAGGCACCCATCATTCAATGTTTTAACTTTTTTTTTTGTATTCAAGATCGAAAGCCTAGCTGTTTGCACAATCATCAAGGGCTAACCCGGTACGGGGCGAACATCTTCGTCAAGACGCACTCACGAAAAGCCCACACTCGTTCAATGTGCACCTGTCATCCATTTCAGCATCGCGACGAGCCAGTGCCTGACCCGAAAACACTGAGCACAGGACAGGGGCATACCCTGAACTGGATTCAAGTTCTTCGCAGGACACGCAATGCAAACCCCCGCGTTCCATTATATGGGCCAACTGGGAACTGAGTTGGTCGAAAAGAAGATGATCGGTTCAAATTATGCGGGGCACTTCCAGTGTTATCTTACGTCATTGATAGTGACGATCACGTGCAGTCAGTTGGCTGTTTTTTCATAGTTCGTGTCTATGCCCGTTTAACCATTCACGATGTCTCACTTGTTAGAGTTCAGACTTTAGATCCCGAACGGGCCACTTTCTGCTTAGTTTTTGCACTTTTTTGTATGTTTTGCTTTTCTGCTTTTCAAGGTAACATACCAGCTTGCAACGTTAAATAACGAATTTAAACCAATTCGGTTGTGATTAAAAGTCCTTTGAGGGTCACCGGCATAGCGTCGTTGCCTAGCGCGCAATGCCTGGATCGGCAACCCTGAAATGTAAGTGGGGTTCAACGAGTTATTTTATATAGCTCCTTTCAAGTCATTATAACTAGTTAAATGTTAATCGGTTGGATCGCACACATTATTTTCTCGTTATTTCTAACTCATTAAAAAGGGGGCAACAACCAAACATTTTCTGACTTTCCTAATTGCAGTTTCAAAAGATTCTCTTATATCCGGAGTTTGATGTTTTTTTTCATTATCTTCCAATAAAACGTTATTGGCGATCGGGGGAAAGCAAAGCAACGGTCTCTTTACTGAATTTTCATGTTTGCCTTTGGCAAGACAGTCAGAAAGTTAATATTTTTTTCACTGCCTTTTTCTTTCTGTATTGAGAACATTTTAATCCCTAAAGGAACAATGACAAGCGTGTTCTCTAAATAAATCCACCGAGGACAGTGTATTTTTACATCTCTCGACTGCCTCAGACGCTCCGCTCAGAGATAAAAGCACTGCGCTTCCTTTAAGGTGCGGGCTTTGAGGATTTCGTATCTGTGCGAGGCTCCGTTTTATGGGTGTGCTGTGTTTGTTCATTTACATGCATAGGTCACCTTGAATACCTGAAAGAATCCCTAAGCACTTAAAGGAAACAAAGTAGTGAACTGTGCATTAGTAAAACCGTGCATTAGCAAACCGCCGCAGCGTCACTTCAAACGGTCTTTTATTCTACCTTGAGTCGGGGATGAGCTATGATTGGAACCTCCTGGAGCTTTAGAGTCTTTGATGAAGCCTGAGTGAGGTGGCCAGCTCAGGGTGACCCAAGAAGCCAGTGAGGAGCTGCTGGAAGACCGCGAAGGAAACTAGAAATGGCTTCGTTTCCATTTCATCTCATTGTCTCTAAATAAATAAATAACATTTTTAGACAAACATTTCCAAGCCTGCTTAATGCAATTCAAGATTGCAAAGGTCCAGAATTGAATCCTAGCAGCACCGGGCAGAAATCAGTCAGGAAACACATACCCACGCAGGCTGACAGTATAGGCCATGTGGACATAGGGAGAACATGCAGACTCCATGCTGTGGGATTCAGTTCCAGTATAGTGGGGGCATGAAGACAACACCGGGAAGCCTTCATTTTTCATAATTACACTAGAGTTGCTAATACTGTATATAACCTAAAATGCCATAAATATTATTCCAGTTTGAAGCATCGACACACACTAATCTGGGGGCTTACACGGATTTATGGTTAATTTGCCAGTTTTCATTCCCTCAGATGTCATTACAACCCTAATGATTGGCACATTATCACATCCTGCAAATCAGCTTTTGTTGTTTATACTTATTATGTGAGACACTGTTTTGCCAGCTGCAGACTTCACAGATATTAAGCCATCCCCTGAGAAAAAAGACTGAACAATCGTTAAACCAATCTTTGAATCCAATCTAATTTCTAATGAGACCAAACTATGAACATTGATAGTGTATGTATCTGGGCCAAGACTGCAGCAGACCCTAACCTGTGAATTAAATGAAACGCAAGAGTCTTGATGAAATCCAAATGACTGCATCCCGTCGATAATGGTGGGCAGAAATGATCTGACAAGGTCTGCAGAGCAAGGGGCTGCTCAGTAACTAGCTGATTTTGGCAGATTTTTGTGACTTACTTAAAAATGTGATGCTGATTATATAAATGTTTACAAACTAAGAGCATGCAGATGGGACCGTCAGACATTATCACTATAGCTATTTGAGTGCCATATTATCATTTAAAATAGTGTAAACACAAATTAATGAATATACTGTAAATAGTTTGTGATATGGTGCTCAGTGTAATGCTTGCCGGGGCAAAGGCATCCCTCAGGAAGTCCACCAGAAAAAATTTCAATAGTCAAATCCCTGTGGGCAAAAGGAGAGACCCTACACCAGCCCCATGTCCTGAAATAGAGTCCTCTAGGAATTCTATAACAGTTCAGAGGTTCTGAAATGTTGGGCGAGCACAACTTGCCCCTCTTCCAGGACTCATCCTACAGTGATGCACTGCCACCCCCTAGTTGCCCCTCATTCCTAGTCTAGATGGTCTGTCTTTTTCAATCTGCAGTCCGTAATACCTACGACTTCACTCCTAGCATGCCAAATTAGAGGCATAATAAAATGTAATAATATCTAGTGTCAATGAAAGTTACAACACATTCACTGACATCTTAATTCCCCAGTCTTTTTCTGTCTCTACCTCCGTTATGTTAAACTATACTCGACCAAAATGAATTTGACTTCTAATAATTATGACAATGGGCGAGTTGCAAGGAATATCAATAAGTGTGTCAAGAGTGACTTCGGTGGGTTCAGCCTTTAGATAGACCCTTTTTCTCTTTTTTTGCCTCAGTGGGCTTTATGGTAGGTTTCTGATGGCTTGCCCTCTGCCACCTCAGTGGCTTTTTTCCCCATTAAATATTACATAGTACAGTAGATATATGAATATTAACCCTTTTTTCTAATATCAAAACAATGTTATTAATGAACTTTGATAATCCATCCATTTTAAAACTTGTGTAGAACATTAGAAAAAATTCTGATGGAAACAGGCCATTCAGCCCAACAAAGCACCCAAATCCTACCCACCTAAATTTCCCAAAATAAAAAAATATCAGTCAAGATCTGAAGGTCCCTAATGTCTTACTAATCCAATCCACATTTCTTTAGTTTAATTTTTTTAAATGTGCTTATTCTGTATGCTAAAATATTAAAAACATGTATTACATTAACATAAATGTGTGTTTTTATTTACAACTGTCTTCCATTTTCCTCTTAAAGAAATGCATGTTAATGTAACTGCGGTGGGCTGGTGCCCTGCCTGGGGTTTGTTTCCTGCCTTGCGCCCTGTGCTGGCTAGGATTGCTTCCAGCAGACCCCCGTGACCCTGTAGTTAGGATATAGCAGGTTGGATAATGGATGGATGGGTGGATGTTAATTTAATTTCTAACTCTAATATTGTGTTGTATAAATGATTATGGATGTGTACGGGAATTTATCCTTTGGCAGACTGGCATTCAGGATGTCCTGCTGTCTTCTATTTTTGTTCTTCAGTGCCCTTTAATAAAAAAAAGTGGATTCTTAATAAGAAAAATCTAAGACTCTTACTTTTTTTCACCAGTTTATGTATCTTTCTAAACATGAAATTCAATATTTATAAAGACAGAGGGTAATCCTATATGAAAAGAAAAATAAATCAATGTTTTTCTTGAATGTGATGAATTGTCTATCAATGTACGTAAATTATATTCATGAATGCTTTTTTAATGTGATGAATTCTCTGTCTATGCACATACAGCATATTACACTCATGAACATAAACTCAGATACATGGGAAATCCAACAGCTACAAGTAATCTTCACAGTATGGAACAGAAGGCAGGAACCAAATAGTTTGCGAAGAGTTACAGCAATGATAAAAATGTATTTAAACTAAATTACCCTACCTACTAATTCACTTATCATCATTTGATTTTCCAAAACAATGTCCTTAAGGGTAGGATATCAATGATTTGCTAATGGGAGAAGTTATTTATTTTTTCTTTTCCCAAAAACCACTATAAGCGGAGCGTAGCGTTGCTATCAATATGAATTGCCAGACGGCCTGTGAGAGTGCTTTTGTTGTTACCTGCAAATAGTCTTGATATAGATTATCCATCTCTAATGAGCCTGATTAATAGCCCTGGTGCAGTAATCAAGTCACCATTAAAATACGAGTTTGATAAATCCCACTTGGGACAGACCGATTCTTAAACTTTAATAATGCCCTGGTAATATGACACAGCTGAACGTACAAATACACGCTTTACTGCGTCAACACAGGAACGTGTAATAGGATAGTCGGGGCACACCAGTAACATATGCCCTATTGTACAGTTGACTGGTCATTTAGCTCTTTCTTTATCAACCGTTTTGTTCTTATGTACATAACCTTAGAATCTGTCGCATGTTAAAATATAAACCACTCGTTTTTAAAGAATAGAGCATGAGCATCCCACTATAGCAGAATAAACAGTAAATATTATGTTGTGTCAGTCCTGTTTTAGTAACTGTATGCAATAATCATTGTGACTTTAACTATCTTTTAAAGAGAGGTGTTCAGAGTTAAGGGCTATAGTTTGCAACGAAGGAATTAACCCATTTCTCAGCCACAGTGCCTGTACATTGGAAACATTTTAAATGTCGCTCCCTGAATTGTTGTCTGTCTGTCTGTAAAATAAAACATTTTGCGATTGAGCAACTGGTACGTAAAATGAAACAGGTCTCACAGACAAGACATTTTAAATTAACATTTACTTAGAGTATGACTATGCAATTAGGGCATGGAAATGAGGAATTAGCAAAATAAGAGTGGATATCTGCACAAGACATGCATATATATATATATATATATATATATATATATATATATATATATATATATATATATATATATATATATATATATATATATATATATATATTATTCCACAGCAAATTTTCTACTCTATGCAGAGATACAATACCTGATTATTTAGGGATAAAGCAACAATCTCAAAATGCCAACATGATTTATTGTTTTTTTTTACCATTGTTAGAACTGAACTGGCGACCACCAGCCATTGCTCCACTTTAAATCATGTTCCTTTAATATGATCTCTTGTGATAACATTGTGATTATCCACATATTTGCTAAACATGTGTTTTTATGGTAGGGTCATGGGCAGCTGGGTCTTATCCTGACAATAGTGGGTATTCAACAGGAATCAGCCCAAGATAAAATGTAAGACCACTGTATAGTACACTTGTTCATAAACTTACACTCAGTCATTTTGGGCCAGTTTGGAGAGGTCATTATAGATAACAGCATGTGATTGGACTGCCAGAGAAAGCTGGAGAACGCCTGCAAAGACAGCTAGAAATTAAACTCTAGAGACTCTCAGAAAGTGACCCACCCTGTTCCAATGATGAATCTCTGTGATACCTTGCTGACCAATATTATTATTATTATTAATGTTATTATTAATATGAATGCCAGATAAATCTGGAGAACACATGCAGAAACACATAGAAATGAAACTCAAGCTTTTTTCAGAAAGTGATGTACCCTGCTCTGTGAAGTGACAATGTCATAGCTCTGTGATATCCTCCTAACCTTTATTATTATTATTATTATTATTATTATTATTAGCAGTAGTAGTATTAGTATTATTGTTGCCATGATAGTGCAGTGGTTAGCATCTTGGATCAGTCCATTGTCTGTGTGAAGTCTTAACGTCTTCTCTGTTTCTGCGTTGGGTTTCCTCTGGATCCCCTGGTTTTCCTGCCACATCCCAAAGTTGTGCGTGTGTGTGAGTGTTACATTAAGTGTCAGCTCGTGTGAGTGTGGAAGTGGGCATGAAAGTAATGAACTGATGTAATTACCAGGGTTGGTGGTCACCCTGTGCTCAGTGCTTCTTGGATAGTCACCCCTACTGCCATGTCTCTAAGGAAGGGTAGAAATTGAATGGATTTACTATAATAATAATTATTAGTTTTATCACTGTTATTATTGTCATTACAATTGAATAGCCCTCAGAAATAAAAAAATAATATTTTTTTTTATTATTGCATCTCAGGTTCTCCTCTAGTTAAGGGTTACCAGAGAGGTTGTTTCCACAACAGTATTTGTGGTGTGCAGCCTTCCCAAGGAGATATTTAATGGTTCTTATTATCATAATGCACAATGAATGCACCTCTTTAGTGTCAACAGTTGCTCGTTGAGACTCTTGTGGCTTATATGCTCTATTTAAATCCTTGTTTAATATAAAATGAGAACTCAAGAAGCAATTCAGAACTATGTAGCATTCCAGTATATGAACAAGCTTTCTTTTCACAAAAGTTGGAAATGGTTCCTCCTCTAATTTTTATTCCCCTGTACAGGAATTCTGCCTTACTAGCCAGTAAAATTTCTATTACCAGTATTCAAAGTAAAGTCAACAATAACTGGTATTCTGCGTCCTCCCAGTTACACTGTCTATACATTTAGACATTGTATCTATAGGACAGTTTAAACAGCATTGATGATGCCATATCATAATGAGCCAGATAACACAAGTGCTTGTGCTATCTGGTGTCTTCTGCCCTATGTGTCTCTTGCTTGGTTGGTTAGCGGGTCCCACCACTGGCACTAGAGTAATATGTGATGGGAAATGGACCACTCAGTCCATCAGCAGGACTAAGTGTGTGCCCTCCAGCTCTCTTCACCAGAAATGCTTAATCTGTTAGAGAGCAACAGCAATGGAAATGAACCCTCAACGTCATCAGCAAAACTCTGCACAATCTAGAATAGCAACATCCTTAGCATTTAAAATCACTTTTAGAATAAAGAATATGCTGTTTAATAAACAGAGAAAATTTCAATTAAATCCACAGGTGGGGGATTTTTTAGGAAGCTTATTTCAGAAAACGAGAATCTTGGATGACTTGCAACTTGCATTGGTTCGATTAAAAGGCAAAGTTTGGCATTAATCTGAAAAGAGGGTGCTTGTAAAAAAAATGGCCGACTGCAAGATCTTCAAAGCCCGTGTACTTTTTTTTCTACCTTTGTTACTGACCTCATTAAGAATAACCTCTTATAGGCAGCTAGCAAAAATGGTGTTTATGATATGCAACACAGTTTGAGAATATTATGGGTTTTTTTGTAGCACATTCCACTGATAAGTAAAGGTGCCCACTCATAAACCATTCAGTTTCAAATCTTTTTGTTAAAATATTTCTCTTTTCTTTTTTGCTGATATCAGGTTGTCAAATCTGCTTAATCCTACTCTTGAGGAACAGGGTGGGAGGCAGAATTAAATTAGGTAATAGACAGTCATCATGTTACCCCAGATGGAAAGACAATTTCTGTTTCACCCATTTCTCAGGCCAAATAGATTTATATTGCTTTTAAAGGAAAATAAATACACAAGATACATTCAAATGTTAAATAAGATGTTTTTTTCTGTTTTCCCCAGAGAAAAACCAACACAAACTAGTAGAGAATGAAGTCTGCTCACCCATTGCATCATACACCCAAAAAGTGCCCCCTATCTCCCTCCGAAACACCTGCCCTTCAGCCCACTCCCACTCCCTTTGCCATGTGCCCCATGTCTATATCTAAACAGGTTGTAAGGTACTCACCTGGAGGCTGGTGCTTCCTTGCAGATGCTTTCACTGATTATTTAACAAGCCTTTAAGAGTTGGTGAAAGAACGAATGCCTTCTTTTCCTCCTTTCCCCAAGCCCCGAAGGATGAAGCAGAGAGAAAATAAATAAATAAAAAAACAGTGTAAGAGAGAGAGAGAGAGCGAGAGAGAGAGAGGATAAGATGGAGAGTGTGTGTGTGTGAGAGAGAGAGAGAGAAGGGAGAGCCGGCGAGAGAGTCTGAGGTAGCCAGCCAATCAAGGAGAAATTCAGCAAAGACTATTGAACAAAAAGCGTCTCTGGATTAGTGAGTAGCAGCCTTTCCAAAGATTTTGGTCAGGAATGAAGAGGAGACAAAAAAAAAAAAAAAAACAGTCTAAAAAGAGGAATCGTGAAAAAGAAAGGAAAATAAGCAAAGAGCCCCTGGGGTGGCCAGTTCTCTTTTCTTGTTTATAACCCCCCTTCTTTTTTTCTCTTTTATTTTTGGAAACTGGCACAGCACTCTCACTTCAACTTGCTAAAAGCAGTGCCCATGAAGGAAAGCATTATGTTTCGTCTTCTTTTTTTTTTTCTCTCGCTCTCTTTTTCTCTCTGTGTCTTTACAGCTGGACAGATACGGACAAGATGTACTAAAGCAGGCGACCGAGATGCAGGTATTTTAGATGGTTCCTTTTGTTTCAGTCAAAGAAAAAAAAAAGCAGATAGAGATTTTGTTTTGAAGGCAATCTGGTGAAAATTGGATATCTTTTAAAACTGCATTAAAGAGACAGAACACAAAGTAAAAAAAGTATAACAAAAAAAAAACAAAACACATAGACAGGATTTTCGTTTTCTTTCCAGGTGTCACAAAACTTTCCCAGTTACTTCAGAAGAAAAGAATGTCTTCACTTTTGAATTCTGAATCTGCGGCTAAAAATCTTAAGATGGCAGGTACTTTTTCTTGATTGAAAAGTGTCATTTGTCTTAGAAAGTAACTAAATGACCAAACAATGATCAGGAGATGAGCCATTCCTGATTAGAAGTCTTTCATCTCACACTTGGCATATTTTAAAAGATTTTTTTCTCCTCTCAAAACTGGCATCAATTTCCACAGCATATAAAAGTAAATTTAACATAAAACAAAAAAAGAAAGTTGCACCAAAAACGAAATGCTCTTTAAAAAGCAGCAAAATTGAATCTTCTTTTTTTTTCCTTTGCCTTTGCTTGTTACTCTTGTGCCCTTCCACAGGAACCCTGACTGTTTTCCTCCAGGTTTGAATGCAGGTGTCTTCTTCTTCTTTGCTTCCGACAAGATAGCAAGAACTGTCCTCATGCCTTTCGTTCATCCTTATTAAATTTTCGTTCCCCCATCCTCTCTCTCTCTCTTTTTGCACTCTGCAGAATGAGAACATGTGTGTGGGATGTTAAAAGATTTGTGGGAATGAGACCAAAAAAAAAAAATGAGATGACAGAAAGAAGGGATGAAACGTCAGAAAAAGACAAAAAGAGAAGAGGAGGCAGATATGGGAATGAAATTCAGGTAGTGGGGCGAAAAGATGGGGATGTAAGGGAGAAGGTGGGGAGGAGGAGGAAAAGAAGAAAAATGTTCAGGTCTCCCACGCCACTTTTTTCATATAATGAAAAGAAAGCAAAGAGTGAGACAGAGCAAGAGAGATAAAAGAACAAGGTGGTGATTCAGCGTGCCGCTTCCCTTCCTCCGCTCCTTGTCTGCCTCCTCTCTATCTCTCACAGCTGAGCTCTTACTGCATCAGTAACAAGCCAAGCCTCCCTCCCTCTCTCTCTCTCTCTCTCTCTCACTCACTCACTCACTCACTGGCTGAGCCCACCCCCCGCACCCCCCTTTGCACACAAGCGCTTAGTTCATTACTATTCACTGGTTCACACAGAGACACGCTCCAGTAGCCTACACACTTACAGGCTGACGAGAGCCAGAATTATAATGCAGAGAGTGAGAGCACCAAAGCCAGAGGCAGATGTCTTCCCGACCCTCTCTCTGAGGGCCTCTCCATCAGCTGTCTTTCAGTTGGTGTTTCCTTCTTTAACAGATGCATATCCATCACTGTTGAGCGATCTATAACATAACAAAAATGCACCAGTTGTACAAGTATGATTAAAATACCATTGATTACAATCAGAAATAATAATTCTGAAATGCTGCCTGCTTTTGATAAAAGAGGAGAGTTTTTTGTTTTTTTAATTAGCCATGGAGTGGAGCTACCTCCTTATGATAGAAGCTAGGTAGTATTATCTTTAGAAACAAAAAAGATATACCCATTACAAACACACACCCCACTTAGAAATCCTCCGATCAGCCAAACATGCCTTACGTTATGTTCTTCTGTCGTTGAACAACTTTCTTGTCCTTATCCCTCCTAGGCCACTGATATGAAAAAGGTATGTTAGAAAAGACGAAGAGTTCCGTTCTTTATTAATTTGAATGCTAGATATTTTTTGTCTCCATCTTTTCATTTTTATTTCTTAACTTCTGGGTAACCTGCCTGAAGAAGGGGCCTGAGCTGTCTCAAAAGCCAGCATATTGTGATCTGTTCAGTTTGCCAATAAAAGGTGTCATTTTGCATGACTTCTCATTGCATCCATAATGGGTAAGAAGGTTCAACATCCTACTACTCCTGGATCATACAAATGGAGAAAGAAGAATCATTTCTTTTCTAGAAAATCAAGAGCATGGACCACTCCCTGGCCTAATCATACCTGACAGGTATTTTCAAGGAGGTAGACAGTTCAGCTATTTGAAGTTTAGAAGATACTCTTCATGCCTAGTAAATAGCTTTGATAGGAAAAAGTTAACGCAAAAACTTGCTATGGACACATTAGATTGCTGCACATCATCAAGTATGCTATATAAGATTAATTATAGTAAATAGCTTGCTTTCCCATTATATTTTTTCTGCATATTGAATTATGCATGAAAAGTTCTCTTTTGAAAGGGAATCACCATGAAAGGCAGAATGCAAAAAAAAAAAAAAAAAAGATTTTTATAGCTTTGGCACCTTTAGAAATATTTTCATAACATAATTATACAAAAAAGAACTAAAACCCTATTGTGCTATGTTGGAGCTTGCTAAAGACTCAGCCCTGTCTGAAGTACTCTCGTTCTTGATTAAAATAGCACTCCTGCAGTCAGTGGGCCGGACTATTTTTTACATTTGTCACGTGGTTCATTTGATCTGTGAAGAAAAATGAAGTAGAAGCTATGAATCAATCTAGTTTTAATTTATAAGGTATCTTTCAGAGCGGTCAGTTTAACAAAGCAAGGGCAATAAAGAACAGAAGTACAACATACAGGCAAAAATAAAAGATACATCAGCTATTTACATGGAACAAGTACAGCGATTTAAACAGGACACTGAAGCTACGATCTATAATGGATTAAAACAGTGCAAAGAAAGATTTGGTGAAAAATGAAAAATTAAGTATCATTGTTTAATGATACATGCAGAGCATTTTGACAACATTCTTTTGTGAATGATTCATAGCATTAAAATCAAATGTGAACTGTGGGGGAGCTAATCAGAACATTGCAAATGTATTTTAGCTATCTTGGTCAAATGATCCTATATGGAATTTGCATATGCTTTAATGGGAATTCAATGTCATTTTTATAGCAATGTTTCATTGCTTCTTGTTGAAATTAAAATGTACTCTATTGTCAATACTGCTTAGTCTTGATCAGATTTTAGAGATTACAGAGATAATCGACATGTTCAAAGTTTAACACTCTGGTAATATATATTTTTATACTTCAACAACATGGAAAACTTTTCAGTACCCCCACAAGATATTTGATAGTTCATCTTAACCACCATTAAAATTTTAACATTGGACCTGACATTTTATATTAATGGGAGATAGTATGTATAAATGGTTTAGGAGTGAGAAGTGACCACTGTGTAACAACAGTAACACAGGCCTCCAGCACATTTTGGTTGCATTAACATAGAGGTGGTATAGGTGGCGGCATAACCTAGCATTGAGGAAGTAGTCCGAGCTATTAGAAAGGTGCTAGGTGGTGGCAAATAACGCTTCAGAACTCAATTTGCCAGACATTGTATTTGTTAAACAAGGTTAGACTCGGCCAAAAATGGCAGTAGGAAAGTCTGACTCCCAGGAGGGTGTGGGAGTTCAGGGTGGACTTGGATAAGCAGCTTGTTTTTCCACCAGAAAGCACTCAAATGCCATTAACACCAGACACTACAATGTGGTCTACAGGCAGCCCGGAAGGTCCTCATCATCAAATTTACCATCCCTTGGAAGGAGGGACTACCAGTAGTGCATGAGTACAATTGCCTCAAGTTCTCTAAGTTGGCAGCAGAGTGCAAAGAGTAAGGCTGGGCGACTTCCATCTGCCCAGTAGAGGTTGGATGCAGGAGCTTCTTGGGAAAATCAGTAATCTGGCTCCTGCGGGATATGGGTATGACTGGTAGCAACTTACAGAAGGCAATTAAAGAGCTGGCAGAGGAGGTAAAGAAGGCTAGCTATTGGTTGTGACTGCGAAGGAGAGATAGTTTTTAAGGTTTAACCCTATAGTAAGGTCAGCTGTAGGGAGTGGCGGGGAGACTTCCCCAATAGGCCACTGACCCATCACTGGGGAGATGTACTGAGTAGTGGGTAAAACATCAGTGAATGGTGGCACCTGTTGACAACACTGCAGTTGACCTAATGGGCACTAGTGGAGGTGCGTATGTTGTGTATTATAGAATGTATAAATGATGAGCTTGACTAGTCCTAACCTAAAACATTTAACTCTGTGGAACGCAAAGTGATATATTCCCATGTAACATATTTTCCAATCCCTGTCTTATTCCATTGCATGAAAAGCCTATATATGAACAAAGTAATTGGAAATCATACATATTAGGCTTATTTAAATATGGCAGTTAACCACACATAGAGTCCTTTATAATGTGTGAGAGAACCAGACTTAAGCATGGGGAAAATTAAAATTGTTTATTGACAATGAATGGGTAAAGTCTTGAACTGTGTCATTGGATTGGTGAGGTAGCACTATCCACATTTATCACTATATACAGTAGAAGAGTGAAAAATGAACTGCTTTGCATTGACAGAAACTCACTATAATATTATCCCTGGTCCCCATCTTATTAGATGAGACCAGCAATATACTGGTACTGTGTACTGTGGTTCGGTGGTTTGTAGTCCAAGAGGTGGCAGGAATATTTAGTGTGGTAGGTGCATTACCCTAAGTATTTCTTTGGGGTTGAAAATAACCTGACAGAACCTCGTGATGGAACAGGAGTGGGAATGGAAGTGCTCTCATGTTCATGTTTAAAAGGACCTTCTTACCCTCAGTCCAAAGAGTCTGAAATGGGACAGGAGTCAAGACAAGACCTCTGCTGGTAGGGAGGAAGTGGAGGCCTATGTTTTTCTATAGAAAGGTTAGGAACATGGCCAGGGTTTGTATTGCTGTTTAGGAAGGCCCAAACAGACGTGATGTTTATTATATTGTTGTATACTTTAATCTTATTGTCTCCTTCCATTGTATCCTTTCCTCAGCGTTTGGTGTTTTAATAAAACCATAATCTAATCCTTTCTAGCTTTAGCCTCCTTAATAGTGTCCTAAGTGGCCACACAACTACTTGTAAGAAGATTTAGAAGACTCTAGTTTTTCCATTTGTTATTGAAATTTAAGCAGTTCAAGTCCACTGAATAACATGAAATAGTACAAAGGTGAGTGGTAAATGGCCAGAGATTAAAAAAATAAAAGTTTACTAAAAACTGAAAAATAGAGATGAAAAAGGTCTTTTCAGGGGGCAAGTTGTAGGTTAACATCATACAGATTTCTGTAGCAATGGAAGTTAATTATGCGTTGAAAAATGATGTAAACAATTCCTACAGGTGTGCTAATTCCTGCAGGTGTCCGGGCTTCTGTTGATTACTTACAAACCTTCTGTCTATATAATAGCAAATTTGGAACAAACTGTGTTGCTACACCCTCTAAAGTATTAATTGGAAAATATTGTACTGTGTATTGCTATCTTAATTTGAAGAAAAAATGCATTTAACAGACAGACTATTATAATCCTTAAAATATAAAAATCCTTAAAAACATATAAATCAAAATAAACAACTACTCTTTCAGATCTATATTACATTGGAGCTTCATGTCTGTCGAGCATCAGTCCACAATGAGATGCAACCTTCTGTGAATGCCTTGAATATATAGTCATCCAACCAGAAGGGGCAGAGTCAGTTAACCTCATTGTGATAGTGGTATTGCTTACCAATGATGAGCCAAGAGGCTGATCCTCAAACATGCATGTGTGGAGTCAGGACAGTTTTAGGCCTCCAAAAGATCCAAGCACTTCAGACACCATGAGGCCCGGAACCTCTTTGTAAACATGTTAGGAACATGATGACGTATATATATATATATAGTATATAGAGAGAGACTGAAAGGCGCTATATGAGGGGCCGACCTGACACAGGAGGCACACTTATAAAACAAATAAATGTTTAATTTCTATTTCTTTGCCTGTGGGCAACGCCTTCCCCATTCCCACAGGCACAACACAGTCCCCACAAGCACAACTCCACACAATACTTTTATATCTCCTACTCTTCCTCAACTCTTCCTCTGCAAGCTTTGTCTTCCTCCTCCCAACTCTGGTCTCCGGAGTAGTGGCTCCTGGCTCCTTTTATAATAGGTGCTTGATGACTTCATTTCCGGCAGCACTTCCAGGTGTGGCGGAAGGACTGCCCATAAGGGCTCAGAAACTCCAGCTGCAGCACCCTCTGACGGTGCCTGCGGATCTGAACAGGGCTGCACCAAACTCCAACTCTTATGAAGCCCTGTGGGAGTCCGAGGCACCGCTGCAACCCCGAGGGGTTGCCATCTATCATCCCGGGGGAGGTAACATACTGACCACACTTGCACCCCTGGTCCTCTCAGCGTGGGGGCATCCCCCGGCCGGACAATATATGTTGTGGCAGGTGGCCGGGGTCCATGCCCAGCCGGGATGCCCCCGCACACTATATTCACGGGGAGCAGCCCTGGACAGTGCAATACCTCCCCCTGGACGCTAGATGGCCACCCCCATGGGTTGTAGCGGTGCCTCGGTTTCCCACAGGGCTCCATGCGAATTGGAGTTTGGTGCAGCCCTGTTGGGTTCTACAGGCACCGCCAAGGGGTGCTGTGTTTGGGACTCCTGAGCCCGTGTGGGCAGCATATTTATCAAACCCGGAAGTGCAGCCCT
This sequence comes from Polypterus senegalus, assembly GCF_016835505.1. Classification (NCBI taxonomy): domain Eukaryota; kingdom Metazoa; phylum Chordata; class Cladistia; order Polypteriformes; family Polypteridae; genus Polypterus; species Polypterus senegalus. The sequence continues at coordinate 218,992,562 of NC_053156.1, forward strand.
ATGAAAGGAGCCAGTGACCATCACTCAGTGGCCGGAGTTGGTTGGAGGAAGACAAGGTTGCCTGGAAGGAGTGGTGGTGCCGTGTGTGTTTGGAACTCTTTATTGCCTGTGGGGTTCACAGGGAAGACGTGCCCCACAGGCAAAGAAAAATAAATATTTTGTTTATTTTACTCATGCCTCCCGTGTCCAATCTGTGTCGGGTTGGGTGCTATATAGCAGCTTATTCACACTGGTGTAGCTGGCAGGGTTCCAATCCATCTTTTGGGCCGGGACCTGTTCAAAAAATTTGTGTGACGACCCGGCACATCAGCGCGTGGCACGTGTACAGCACAGCCGAGCAAGAGGTTGTGCCCCGAAGTGCACACACGCGACAATGGAGGCCGCGGGATAACCACCAGGAAACCCCAAAGGACGCTGTGCTGATGGAGAAGAGAAGGTCCAGACGGACTCAAAAATCGACTGCCCGATGCCACCACACTGGCCGATACCACGGGTTGCAGCAGGAGGTAGGTGACAGGCCCAGGGGTGATGGGCCCAGAGAAGGTTACTCTGCTTTTTCGTCTACCTACCTTCTAGACCCCGAGGGTGGCCGGAGCTCGCGAGGCCAACCTGAGTGTTTTCTTTGGCCTCGGACATCCCCCGGAGGATGAAGGCCCGGACGATCTCCACGGTGTGGTGTTTCCATGCATGGGACTTGGAGGGCGTTGTCCTACCACTGCAGTCCCTTTTTCAGGCTCTGCAGGAAGTGAAGGAAGGGCTCAAGTTGAAGCTCGGCGTGCCGATATGAGTCATCCTAAAGTGGCTGAGGTGCCGCGTGGCTGATTCCTCCAGTCTGACCAACGCGGTGGTACAGGTAAGTGATGCCTGTGCCGTAGATGAAAGGGGAGGGCGGAGCACAGCGGTGGCAGTATTGGTTAGTTTTGCTTGCCAGGCAGCCCCACCTCCTACAAGAGACGCAGCCGCGATGACTGACAGCATGGCAGAGGAGTGTGCAGGGCGGCAGCTGATAGATATCGGCTGCCAAACAGCCTTGCCGCGACTGCCAGTGTCAGTCTCATGGGTGTTGAAAGGGGTGCAGACGGCACGGGGTCCCTCTTCTTCCCATAAGGGGACTCAGACCATCGGTGTGCCCCAGAGCAGGAGAAGGACCCGCGAAAAGAAGACGAAGCCTCCTGACAGTATGCAGCGTGAGCCCATCTGCTCAAAGGCAGCGGAGGGCTGCGCTGCAAAGGGGCGGTAACACCATGAGCCCTTAGCAGAGCGGACGAGGGGGCAGGGATTCCCTGCCTGCTTTCTGGTCCTGCAGGGGTTGAACTGGAGGGGGTCGGCTTTGTTACAACTGCAGCTGCTGTGGTCACATCTGGTGGTGTTGCCCAGTGAGGACGTCCGAGTGGTCTGGCAGGGACATTGGGGCAGCATCCCCAGACCTCTTGATTCTGTTTCCACAGGGTGGAGCCACAGAATGGAAAGAGCAGACTCCTCGTCCTGGAGAAGAACAGCCCTCGTGGGACATGCCGCTGAGCCCGATGAGAGAGGGGCAATGTGGCAGGTGGCTGGGGTCCATGCCCAGCCGGAACGCCCCTGCACACTATATTTGGGGGAGAAGCCCTGGACAGTGCAATATCTCCCCCTGGATGCTAGATGGCCGCCCACCTGGGTCAGAGTCGGGTGGAGGAGGACAATGTTGCCTGGGAGGAGTGGTGGTGCCGAAAGGAGAAAGTGCTTGGTAACTGCTGTGTGTTTGGGACTGTGTATACCCTGTGGGGTTCATGGGGAAGAAGTGCCCCACAGGCAAAGAAAAATAAATATTTTGTTTATTTTACCCGTGCCTCCCATGTCCAATCTGTGTTGGGTCGGGCGCTATATAGCGCCTTATTCACAATATATACATATTATGTAAGACAATAAATCTCCCTCGAGACAAAAATAAGAGTTGGGGAGTTGACCCTGTATAATGTCCAGGGATCTTCAATGAAAAGTTACAAAGATGGTGATCCAAAGCATAACAGTTGATAATACATGACAGTGAAAGGTGGTATTTGTACAAAATGGTAACCGGAAGGAAATATTGGTGGAAATGACATCATCAAAAGGAGACCGGAAGTGATGTCATCAGGGTGCTACAGAAAGTGATATCACCGGATGTGACATATGATGAAATGATATTGCCAGATGGGACCGGAAGTGATGTCATCAATGAGCATCCAGAAGTGATGTTGTCTGTGAGAGTCAGAGGTGGAAATGATGAATTGGAAGAGGAGCCATTTTGAGAATCCAGAAGACTCGGTGAGTGCATTGGTTTATTGTTTTTCTTCATGAATTATGATGATAAAAGAAGAGAGGTGATAATACCCGATGTAACCCACTTGTTTCGTGAACTTTCACTTACCTCTGGGCTTGTTGGCTGCCTCCTAAGCACACGTATGTGACAAATATTGTCACGCTTGGGTCACAGATAGTCTATGAGCGTTTTTTAAGATGGGTTTTTCGAGGAGTGTCCGTGTCTTCTAGGGGTGTGTTCAGTCCCCCTGCTCACACCCCCTCCGTCAGCTTTATTCACATTTTCATGAATTAAGCGACATTCCAAACCAGGTTCAAACAGGCATGACAGGACATCAGCATTAACTTGTTCAGAGTCGGGTCGATGCCTGACAGTAACACTATGAGGTTGCAAGCTCAAAAACCATCTCATGAGACGAGTGATGGTATAACCATTGAAGTGGAGGGTGATCAGTCACTAATGTGAAATTTCGACCCCATAAGTAATAACGAAGTGCTTCCACAGCCCACTTAATCGCCAAACAATTCTGAACTTCTCAATAGTGGAATAATTGCGTTCCCTAGGAAGCAATTTTCTACTCAAAAATGTCATAGGGTGCTCTTCCCCATCAAAAACCTGGGACAGGACGGTGCCTAAACCAAATGCACTTGCATCCGTCTGTAGAACAAAATCCTTAAAGAAGTCTGGATTCCGCAAAACTGGGTAAGAAGACAAAGCATTTTTCAAATCACAAAAGGAACGTTCACAAACTTCTGTCCATAAAACAGGGCGGTTCTTTCTGCCTCTAGCAAGATCTGAAAGAGGAGCATCCCTATTTGCAACGTTAGGGATGAATCTTCTGTAATAACCGGCAAGCCCCAGAAAAGCACATACTTGTTTCTGCGTTTCTGGACATGGGTAAGCAAGCATCTCTTCCACTTTTCTAAATTGTGGCTGGAGTAGACCCCTGCCCATGGAATAACCAAGGTAATGAGTCTCAGATATACCAAATTTACACTTCTTAGGGTTAACTGTCAAGCCAGCCTGTCTCAAGCTATCAAGGACAGTCTGAAGACATTCTAAATGCGTTTGCGAATCATTGCTGAAAATCATAACTTCATCGAGGCGCGCCCCAGAATATTTGGAATGAGGACGCAAGATCTGATCCATCATACGCTGGAAAGTTAGAGGCGCGCCATGAAAACCAAACGGGAGTCTAGTAAATTCAAAAAGTCCGCCAGGAGTCAAAAATGCTGTTTTCTCACAACTTCCAGCCTCAAGAGGCACCTGCTAGTAACCTTTTGTGAGATCTACCGTGGAGATATAGGTCGCTTGACCCAGTTTTTTCAACAGCTCGTCAACATGGGGCTTGGATAAACACCAAATTTAGTGCCTGAAATCAATACCGAAGTGAACTGTACCATCTTGTTTTGGGACTAATACGACTGAATTTACTTTCACAAATTACACCCAATGCCAGCATCTGTTTCACTTCCTCACCCACAATATTCTGTTGTGCTTCCGGGATACAAAATGGGCGCATCTACCACCTGAACACCGGGTTCAGTAGTGATTTTTTGTTCTGCAAGGTTAGTCACACCTGGCAGGGCGGAAAAAAAACATTAGTGTTTCATTCAATCAAAGTTAACAACTCTCTGTCTTTTGCGAGTCAGTCAAATTGTCACCAATGGCAACAGTGGTCTGAGAGACAGCAGCCAAGGAAGTGTAAACCCCATACGGGTCATGTCACTCCTTCAAGAGATTTACATGTAAAATCTGGAATGGTTTGTGCCAGCCCGGTATTCTAAACATAATAAAAGGCAGCGCAGAGTCCCAAGACGTTGGATCATCATGAGCAACTCGCCTGATCATTTGTTTTAAAGTCTTGTTAAATCATGCAGTCAAACCATTCCTCTGTGGATGGTAAACAGTGGTACTTAATTTCTTAATAGCAAGGCTATCACACAATTGTTTCACTACTTGAGAAGTAAAAGGTGTGCCCTGATCAGTTAAAATGCCTCTAGGCATGCCAATACGAGTAAAAATCTCGCACAGAGCTTTGGCTACAGTGGAGGAATTGGCTTTTTTCAAAGCAGCCACTTCCAGATATCGCGTTGCATAGTCAACCAACACAAGCATATATTGATACCCATTTTCACTCTTAGGAAAAGAGCCTACAATATTTAATCCCACCCACTGAAAGGGTACTTCCAGAATAGGCATAGGAGAAAGAGGAGCCCGAGGAGGTTTATAAGCAGAGACGATCTGGCAATCAGGACATGAAATACAGAATCGTTCAACATCTCTTCCCATATTCAGCCAATAAAATCGTTTTGATAAACGATCTCTAGTCTTATCAGCCCCCAGGTGCCTACCCAAGATGTGAGAGTGGGCTAACTACAAAAGAATATCCCTATGTACTTCAGGTACAACTAATTATTCAATACATTCCCCCACTAAATGATCTGATATCACTCTAAAAAGGCAGCTGTCTTTCTCAAGAAAGTGTGGGGTTTTTAAGCCCCCAGATTCATGCTCTTGGTAATAAGAGTCACTAGTGGAGCAAGCCTGTTTAAATGCATTTTGTGTTTGTGTTCGGAGGCATTTGCAAGAATAGAAGTTGTAGATGAGCCAGCCAGTCACTCTGGGAAACTGAGGGTGTCTCCCCCAGTTTCGCTGGAGAGATCAGGTTCAATGTCTAATTGGGGCTCTAGATCTTCCCCAACAGCCACCAGTTCTTCTTCTTCCCCCTCACTTAGCTTGACATGGGGCTCGATGATTGGCACCCGACATTCGGTCATGAGTCTAGGATAAAGGGCATTCCTCTTGCCAATCATCAAGGGCCAGGGTCAGGAGTCCAAAACGGCAGACCAAACTTTAAAGTGCCGACCCTTATATGTTAAAGGAAGGAGCAATGTCTGATAGTCTTTAACATCTCCATGTACACAACGTATGTTTACAGTTTCAGTGTTACAGAGGCACCCGTCGTCAGGACAGTCTCGTCTGACAACACAAAGGTCACTTCCTGAGTCCAATAATGCTGAAATCTCGAGGCACCCCAACTTTACCGAGATCATTAAGCCATCCCTTTTTTCTGAAGAATAAGGAACACAGGAGCAACAAACCCCAGCCAGTCCAATTTCCATTGTTTGAGCAGGGCAAGTGAACAGGTTGTTCACACCTGAAACATCTTTGGTCAGCTCCACTGCCAAAATATATCCACGGTGACTTCCATGACCTAATGCCTCCCCAGATGTGGGCACTACATCAACAACTGGATCCCCCAGAGGCCTTCCCGAGGAAACCCAATTTTCAGGTCTTAAAGCTTGTTGATGCTCTACCCGTCGTTCAAAGCAACGAGCATTCCATGGGCGATTCCTCAGAGGGTGAAAAACAGCATAAGGAGCAACAAATCCACCGCTTTTTCTCCAAGCAGTCTGAGAGCCCTCCAAACGTTTGGCCAAGATAGTCAATAACTCAACATCATGATGAAGAAATTCATTTCGGAGAACTGCGGGTATCCCTGCCAGCAGTATATTCATGACAACCTTTTCCACAACATGTTCCATCTGGTCTCCTTCAAACCAGCAGTGAACTTTATGAATCAGATTTTGTATCTGCTCATGAATGGGAACGTCCATGTCCAGTCTCCAATCATAAAGTGCAAAACCTTTAGCCAAAAAGCTCGTAGTTTTACGCAAAATAACCTGCTGCTTCAGGAAATCATAATCGCCGAGTTTATCACGAGGCACATTCCATAATTCAAGTAATGCATCCCCAGACAAAAAAGGGGTGATGATAACAGCCCAGTTTCGTTTGTCCCAGTGCATCAAAGTCGCCACATGCTCAAAAGCTAAAAGGAACATCTCTGGGTCATCGGAAGGACCCATCTTCATCAGCAAATCCTTAGAATTAGCAGGAAGAGCAGGAGCCGGATCATCCTCTGGGTCGGGAGGAAGCGGGACATTTTGAGCAATTTGAAACAACTCCTTGGCGTTCATCTGTGCAACCATTCCTGGTACCACTTGTCACGCTTGGGTCACATATTTGCACAGAAACACAAGAGATTGTATTTGAGATTTATTCAAACACTGCAAACGAACATATGTCTCTTTTTAAAAGTTTAAACATGCTCCTTGTCAAGACAGAGATGACAGTTCCGTCTCACAATTAAAAGAATGCAAACATTTCTTCCTCTTCAAAGAAGTGTGCATTAGGAGTGGGACCCCCAACAGAAGCAGAGAATGTCTGAGAGACAGACAGAGAGAGGGAGAGAGAAGCAAACAACCCAAAAACGGACAGGTGCTGTTCAATCTTTTAAGTATGCGAAGCACCGCGCGGGAAGCATATCACGCAACAGAGCAGCCGCAAGTACGTCCAGCAAGTAAGGGAGCAAGGTAGTCTATTAGCGTTTTTTAAGAGGGGTTTTTCGAGGAGTGTTCATGTCTTCTAGGGGTGCGTTCAGTCCCCCTGCTCACAATATATACATATATATATATATATATATATATGTATACAATAACAGAAGAAATATCCATTCTGTGGTTTTGCTTCAGGTGCAGAACTGAGAGACCTCGATAGTTTAGAAGTTTAATAAATGCTGAATACACAGGCCTCAAAAGTACCGTGTCCACTGGTTTGAAAACAGGAACTAAAAGGAATTGAAATCAACATGAGGGGCGTGTAATGTTAGCAGCAGTACAAGGGAAGCAGGAGAGTGGCTCTTGCAAAATGGATGGAGTCAAAAGAGATGCTGCTGGCAGGGACGTCATTTTAAGGGCCTCAGAATGTCTCCGGTTGCTGAATCTGTCTGCAGCCCGACTCTGTTGAATGATTTTGAAACAAACATAGCCTCTGGTCTTCCCTGTACAAATGGGAAATCAGTGCAAAATTCGTAAGGAAAGGTTCAACTGTGTGGATTACCATACCAGACAAACATACACAAACACGCATTCAGCTTTATATGTATATTAGGTATGGTGACAAGTGGTCTGGATAGAATGGTTTTCCCTGGGACAGAAGAGGCAAATGGCTTATTCATGAAAGGGTCTGTACTTCAAGAGAAGCCCACACTAGTGACTGAGAGCCATTACATGTGCTAGTGTGGATAAAGAACTAATATTAAGTGACCCATCATAATATCTACCTCCTCACATGTGTATATAGTGTGCAGCACTAATATATGAAGCAATCAGAATCAGAGTTACCTACGTGTTTCACTTGATTGTTGTGGGCACATGGGTAGAGGAGAAAAGTGAAAGTGTGCTATGATGTAGAATAGTGAAGTGGGATCAAAGGTAGTTCGAAACCTTCTTTAGCCATTTCAGTTTCTTTGTCATTACAACCTGACTTTATACTTTAAATTACATAGGCCCAAGATTCCTTAACTAATAAAAACCTCTCTAGCTGGAGCACTTTCTTCTGCCTCAAACCACCTTTCAACACAGATAATTTCAATATTCAGGTTAGAAGGATTATTTCTGATTTGGAACTTTTATGACTGCCGCAAGCTCTCCCTCATTTCTGGTATTATTGCTGAGCATTATAAAAGATTCCTCATTGCTAGTTGCAGGCAAACTTTGTTTTTAAGATCTGCTACTCAACACAGGTTTAGCCTTGTCAGGAGTTACTTCTACCCTTCTCAGGTATCAGACCTTTTACTTCATTTTTTTAGACTCCAGTTCTTGCCTTTTAGACCAATTCAGTGTTTTGACCTTGCCTGCGTGATTTTGATTTTTTTTTTTTACTTCTCATTAAGAAAAAAGCCTTTGTTCTCATTCCACAATTAAAAGACGTGAATAACAGAGCCATTTCAAAATAAGCCCAGTTGTCACCACCTACACTGAGACCTTTGATTACTGAAAATTTCCTTCATTTTTGTGAAAGGTGGAAATATTGGAATAGTATTGTGAGGGGCTGAATGAAGACAAAGAGGACACGATAAAGATGCAGCCTCTAGTGGTGATTTTATAATAGGCACTAAACCATTTTATGGCTATCCTGCACTCTTAAAGTTATTTCACTTTTTTACCTCACATTGTTTCATTCTTAAATTATACTGAATTTTTCTATATAAACCCCCTGGTTAGGAAAAGTTAAGAGCTGAATCAATTGAAGATTTATGTCAACTCTGGTGCTAAATATCATTGTCATATCTGTTCATATTATTTCATGTTTGAAAAGGCCTCAGTTTTGGGCTGATGCCCTGCCCAGGGTTTGTTTCCTGCCATGCACCCTGTGTTGGCTGGGATTGGCTCCAGCAGACCCCCGTGACCCTGTAGTTAGGATATAACGGAATGGATAATGGATGGAGGCCTCAGTCTGTCTCATCAGGACTGGGGGGGCAATGCAGGAGCCAGTCCTATACAGGCCTCTGGTCCCTCACAATGCATGCATATTCATGTAGGGCCAATTCGGAATCACCAGTCACCCAATCACATACATCATTCAGCTGGAGCTCCACCCATCGATATTCAGTTGTGATAATGAGTTGTGGCCCTGTGATTGGATGAGCAAGGGAAATAAAAGAAGGAGGCTCACTGTCTGTGCATAGTTATAAAAAAAAGAGTGTAATGGACCAGTCTCTTGTCCAGGGCTGGTTCTTTCCTACATGGAAAATCTCTGGTTCTCCACAATCTTACAGGGCTAAAATGGTTTGAACAGCATGAATGAATGAATGAGTACTGAGGCCACTGTGGACAGACTGCTTTTACATTTCACTGAAATGTAAGCTGTAAACGCTATACAATGTCAGGAACAAGGTAAGCCGACCACCTTGATCGGTATTCTGTAACAGTCAAGAATCAAAGCAAGAAGATCAGAGTTACTGACAGTAAATCGGAATGTGCGCGCACTCTCTCTCTTTTTCTTTCCACATATAATCCTGCTTAGCCACTCAACAGGATAAGCTGCATGGTTATTGGTGGAGAATTTAATTACTTTCTCTTTGCAAGTACTGTTAAGATTGCCGGGCTAATCCTATCACTCAGCGGGGTATACTGCCAACTTTTTTCTCCTTTTTTTATTTTTTCGTTTTTGTTCCATAAACTTGAAGGCCTCCAGTTTTTAAATCTTATGTGACATTCACCCTTTTAACCCAGCACTCATTTAGCTTGCAACTTCAAATCAAATGTCTGTTGATGTTTCAGAATTTACAGTAGCCTAGCCATTGAACTTCCTTCCTCTGATCAATTACAATAATACAAATTAGTTCTAGATCTTTATTTAAACATTTCCGACTTTCAAGCTGGAATCCCACCAACTGTGAAGTCCTCCACATAATTTATGTAATTTTGTAGAAAGTAAAAAAGAAAAAAAACTTTGTGTGCACCAGATACCCAATATGCTCAGTGAGAAGCACTGTTGTATATTAGATAAATGAGAGAAATGTGAATATGAACACCCTGCCTCTAACTAATTCCATCCATCCATCCATTTTCATAACTGCTTCATCCTCAGCTGGATTGCAGTGCAGCGGAGCCTATCTGTGACTAATTCACTCATTTATTTCCACAGGTGATTTCTGAACGGCCAAAGGCAGTGTAATTACTCTAGAGTCGACTCCATCGAAACTCATTCATAAATAGCCATTAATATATTAACTATGTAAGGCATGGCCAAGCCATTGACATGCAATTAACCTCATATTCTGTTCAAATCTGTCCTGGAAGAAATTATGTGAAATATGTAGCAAGAGCACAAAGAAAGTTTAAGAACATTTTCTTAAGAAAATACAATCTGCATTAAGAAGCCTGTCATTTTTTAATCAATGGAATGATTTTCCATAATTTGCGAGCCATTCCAGGAAACATAAAGGCTGTTCTTTTAGATTTGACTGATACCTTTACCTAAGGTGTCTTACAGGATCAAGACACAGTTCAATTGCTTATATACATTTATTACTTTTGGATCCCACACTATTAAGTTGACTTTCTCAGAGTTAGACTGAGAACTGAAGATGGGAGTTGGGTTCCTTAGACCAGTGGTTCCCAAACTGTCCTGGGGACCCCTTTGGCTGCACATCAGATTTCACAGTAAATGATAATAATACATTTTATTTATATAGCGCCTTTCCCATGCTCAAGGCACTTACAGAATATAAGAAAGAACGGCAGGGGATACAGTATATAGCATAGTACAAACCAAATAAATAAATAAGAAGATTAAGACAGTAAATTCAGAGAAAGCCTAACAGACAACAGAATTGATGGTCTGCACACACACACACAGGTTACATGAGCATCTTGACAGAGAGGTAAACTGAGAGAAGGGAATGAAGTCAAATAGAGCTAAAAGCCTTCCTGAACAGATGAGTTTTAGTTGTTTTTAAAAGAATTCATGGAGTCAGCTGACCTGATTAATTTCGGTAGGTCATTCCAGAGTCTGGGCGCTATACAGCTGAAGGCCCTGTCACCCATGGAGTGTAGATTAGTGTGGGGCACAACAAGATCGCCAGAATCAGAGGACCTTAGTGCGGGCAGGCACATAGGATGGAGAAGGTCACTGATGTAGTTTGGCGAGGTTATTTAAGGCTTTGTAGGTTATTAGTAGGATTTTATATTCGATTCTGTAAGACACAGGGAGCCAGTGAAGACGGAGCAGGATGGGTGTGATGTGCTCGCTGCTGCTGGTTCGAGTAAGGACTCTTGCAGCTGAGTTTTGAATAAGCTGGAGCTGTGATATAAGATTAGAAGGGGCACCTGCCAGCAGCGAGTTACAATAATCTATGCGGGATGTGATAAAAGCATGGACAAGTTTCTCAGCATTAGAAAAGGAGAGGAAGGAGCGAACACGGGATATGTTACGGAGGTGAAAGTAAGAAAGTTTCTTAATGTGATTTATGTGGTGGAGTAAGAAAGGGAGGAATCAAAAATGACACCAAGATTCTTAGCAGTAGAGGCAGGTCTGATGAGATCACCACCAAGATGGACTGGGAAGGAGCTCATTTTATTAAGTTGCATTTTAGTCCCAATTTGCAGGAGTTCAGTTTTGTTGCAGTTTAATTTTAAAGAGTTCTGCTCCATCCAGGTTTTAATTTCACTAAGGCAGGTTGTGAGCTGAGAAAGCTCTGATGAAGTTCCACTTTTAACATTGAAGTAGAGTTGAGTATCATCTGCATAAAATGATAGCCCAGTCCATAGCTACGAATAATATGGCCAAGGGAAGCATATAAATACAGAAGAGAAGAGGGCCAGGACAGAGCCCTGAGGAACTCCTTGTGTGACTGGCGCGAGCTGGATCTGCTGTTGCCAAGACTAACAAACTCTTGCCTATCAGTCAGATAGGACTTGAACCACTGGAGGGCAGTGCCAGAGATACCCAGCATGTTCTCCATTCTGACAGTAGAATGTCATGTCTGACAGTGTCAAATGCTGCACTGAGGTCTAACAGAATTAATATGCTGGTTTGTCCAGAGTCTGCTGCCATAAGCAAATCATTGGTTACCCGTAGCAGAGCAGTTTCACAGCTGTGCTGCACCCTGAAACCAGACTGAAAGGGTTCCATCAAATTATTAGGAGTTAAGTAATTGGTGAGCTGGGAAGCTACAACACGCTCAAGAGCTTTTGACAGGAAAGGTAAGTGGGAAATAGGCGGAAATTGTTAAGATTGTCAGCATCAAGACCAGACTTTTTAACATTGGGGTTACAGAAGCGATTTTAAAAGTGAGCGCACAGAGCCAGTGTCAAGGGATGAGTTTATTATTGTTGTAACAGTCGGGATTATGGCATGAAGGCAGGATTTAAGTAGTGTGCTGGGGATGGGGTCCAGTACACAAGTAGTTGGCCTCATCTTACAAAGCAGGTCATTAACAAAAGCAGATGTGACTGGTGAGAACTTAGAGAAGGAGCTGGATGGAGTGGGAAAACAGGAGAGATATAAACAGATGATGTATTTATGTTAGTTGAATTATTTAGATCTTTAATTTTGTTACGGAAAAAGTGGAGGAAATCCTCACAGACTTCAGTAGAAGAGGTAGTTGGGCCAGATGCAGGTTGAGTAGTTTATTAACTACAGAAAACAAAACCCTTGGGTTATCGTGGCCACTTTCTATTATTCTGCCATAGTGGGTGTTCTTAGCAGCAGTTAGTGCTTCTCTGTAAGCTCTTTGGTGGTCAGAGAAAGCCTGGATGTGCACAGTGAGGCCAGTCTTACGTGACATTCTCTCAAGGCGTCGGCCAGCTGCTTTCATAGATCGCAATTCTGAGTTATACCAAGGAGCTGAACGTTTAAAGGAAACCTCCTTATGTTTTAAAGGAGCTGTTTTATCTAATGCTGAATGAAGGGCTGAGTTATAGTGGTCAACAAGACTATCTAGTGTTGACGGAATAGGTGCAGACAGTAAAAGATCAGAAATGGATCCAGAAAGGATAGAGGGACAGATATTTTTAAGGTTTCTGTAAGAAATTTGTCGTTTACAGGTAAGAGGAGGTAAAGGCAGTGAGACAGTAAAAAATACTGCTTTATGGTCAGAGAGTCCCAAATCAGTGCTGTAAATATTGGCAACAGATAGTCCAGAAGTGCAGATCAGATCCAATATATGACCACCAGAGTGGGTGGGAAAATCAACATGTTGTGTCAAGTCAAAACAGTCCAGTAAGGATAGGAATTCATTTCTCAGTTTAGATGTAGTAATGTCAATATGGATGTTGAAATCACCAAGAAGGATAATTCTCTGAGAGTAAGAGCTTAGGTGGGTTAAAAGTTCAATCAGATCAGATAAGAAGGATGCATTGTATTTTGGGGGACGATAAAGAACAATGAGTGAGACAGGACCTGTTTCCGTTATTAGTTTAAGAGCCAGGCACTCAAAAGACAGTGGACAGTCAATTGGGATTCGTTTGATATTTAAGTCTGCTCTGATAATTACCGCTAGCCCACCTCCTTGTCTAGAGCTGCGAGGTTCTGTATGGAAAGTGAAACCAGGTGGAGTCGCCTCCGTGAGAGACGTCAATTCGTTTGGTTTTGCCAAGTCTCCGTTAAACACAGTATATCAAGTTTGGTGATAATAATTGACAATAATTGTTCTTATTTAGTTAGCTTGTCTTTTTTTTCTCTTCTCTTATTCTGCATTCAGAAAAGCACAGCAGTATGACTTTTACATTATAAGACATCTAGAAATATTTCTATTTTACTCTAGCTTTAAATGTTTAACTCTTTTTTGTTGTTTTCCTATTATTTTTCCACTTATTTTGTGAAGTCTGCTTCCTTCATTGTATCCTAATAGTGACAATGAAAAACAAGCAAACAGACACCCAGGCGAACAACGCTAAATGATGAAAGGCTGCAACTGCTTCAGCATCAGATCCACTAATTAGTTAATAATGGAAGGACAGAAGGGAAATCAGGATCAACATACATAAAAAATAAAAAAACAAAAAACCTTACCCGCGTTTGCATTATTCTCCCTGTGTCTGTGTGGGGTTTGTCCGGGTGCTCTGGTTTCCTCCCACAGTCCAAATACATGCAGGTTAGGTGCATTGGTGATTCTAAATTGTCCCTAGTGTGTGCTTGGTGTGTGTGTGTGTGTGTATGCACGTCCTGCGGTGGGCTGGCGCCCTGCCCGGGGTTTGTTTCCTGCCTTGCGCCCTGTATTGGCTGGGATTGGCTCCAGCAGACCACCATGAGACTGTGTTAGGATATAGTGGGTTGGATAATGGATGGATGGACATTATCCACATATACAGTAACTGCTTAACTTTTATTAAAATGTATTAACACGCTTACTTTTGTAATTTCTTCATTGACCCCAATACACAGAATCTGGGAAATAATAGTTCACATAATTAGGGCAATGTTAAACAGAAGCTGGTTGGAACAAAAACCTGCAGCCTCAGGGGGTCCCCAGGACCAAGTCTGGGAACCACTGCCATAGACATTACACTTTACTACTGGGAAATGAACATGTGGACCATGAGGGTGTAGAGGAGGGGAGGATCAGATAGATACTTTTAGTCTTTTTCAGCTGAACATGACTTGAGATCAACTTTTTTATCTGCTGTGTTCTACAGTACGTTCAGTTCTTCAGTCTTCAGATTAGGAATCCATGGCAGAGCCTAAAATTATTGGATGACAGTTAGTATTGTGAAGAGTAACAGCTGGTCAAGTGTCAGATTTATAGTACACAATATGGGACTCATTTGCCTTAAATTCCAGACATTCCCGCATTTATCTATTGTTGCCAACAGGGGATGCACCAGTTCCCCAAACCTGGCTCAGATCAACACAACACAAGTTTTTATTTGGCTATGGGAAACGCTTTAAATCGCTTTCTAGCTGCAATTAACAGTACAATAAAGCACAATAGTTATAGTACAGCACTTCTCTTTTCTCTGCCTCCTTATGCCGCCACTCTTCATCTAGCAAGCCTCATCCTCCTCGTCCCGACTCTGGCTCCTTGACTGAATGCAGGTGGCTCCTTATATGTTGCGAATGGGAGAACTCCACGTGGCTATTTAGCGAGGTCCCAGGAGTGGTAGAAGCCAAACTAACGTAGGGCTCTGTAGCTCCCCTTGGCGGCTCCCATGGAACCCAACAATGCTGTGCCAAACTCCAACTCCCATGGAGCCCTGTGGGAGTCTGAAGCACCGCTACAACCCAGGGGACCTGCCATCTACTGCTCTGGGGGAGGCAGTGCCCTGTGGATGTCTGCTCCCCCAGTCCTTCTTTTTAGAAGATCTTCCTGGCCAGGTAAGAGTCCTAGCCGTCCATCACAATATCAAGTCTTATACTGTTTGCAAGAAAGATTTCTAATCCATCTTTCATAATGTAGTAAGAAAAATGAGGTTCTGTATAATCTCAAAAAATAAATTCTCTTTACTCAAATCAGTTTTCTATTACATTCAGCCTCCCTTGGAGATTACATGAGACTTTTTCCTTGAGCCCACCAAGGTTTGCCCCAGACCATTAACTATGGCAATAACCTATTTAGAAGCAAATATTGCTATAAAGTAATCTAAGCCAAAGAATGGCAATATGGTACAGCGATTAAAGTACTCACCTCTAGTCCTTGAGGTCTGCAGTAGCTGTAGGTTTTTGCTTAAACCAAATTTTTAATTAAAAGTCATTTAAGGCAATATGCCTTGTAGGATTAGTTTCAAGTAACTTATTTATTATGATTCAGAAACCTTAATGGCCTATTTTAGTTTTAAACAGCAACATTAGGGTTTTAATTGTTGCCTGAATTCTTAACCAGCCATTAGTAATTATTGATTTGTAAATGACAAAGGAACCATTAGCTCTCCAGCTAATGTATGTCCATTTAAATCTGTGTATATTCATGTTGAAGTATTTGCGTTAATACAATGTTTTAAAATAACTGAGAGAGAAATGCAGGACCAAAAGGTACAAGACCACAAAACATATGGATAAAGTTCTACAAACTACAATGTGATAAAGATCTGTGTTGGAAGAATGGAAGCACTACCAAGCCTTAGAATTACATACCAAGTTTTATTATCTGATAGACCTGGCTTTTAATTACAAAACTGGTTGGAATGAAAACCTTCACCCACTATAGGCCACCAGGACCAGAGCTGAGTACCCCTGCACTAGTCATTTTTCATTCAGGGTTGAAGGTTTAACTTCTGCCACTCTGTCACGTCTTCAGCCAGGATCATTTAATCTTCCTAGATGCCAAATACAAGAAATCTGTAAGAGTTTTAATATTTTCCGGTTTGTAGGTGATCTTGAATAAAGGTATGAATTGACTATGCAATATTAATGGTATTTTGCCATGATGAAATGCCACCAAGAATTAGGAATGAGTACTGAAGTCATTTGGAGAGCTGCTACACAATGGAATGACCATTGTGTGCTACAGTAGCTTGGAAATAAAGTTTACCATAAAGACACCATCAGCCTTGTCTGACCAGAATATGTTTCACAGACTCCACAAAGGTACCTAATATGGTGACAGAAAGACGTGTAACACAATCATTGACTACCTTTCCCTCTTTGACCCTTGAGTGGAGCAGGACACCTTGGAGGACCTCTGACATCACCTCAAACATGAAATTCTCATCTCTTCCATCTCATCAGCTATAAATGTGAAAGCCAAAAAGGAGGTCAGCATTCTGTGTAGAACCAGCCTTTGGTGAAGTTGGATCTATCTTGTCAGTAGCAACTCAATCATCTTAAGAACAAACACTCCTAAGGACTGTGGTTCTTGTATTTTGGTTTCATTTTCTTTTGTATTTCTCTAAGATAGCAAAGGATCTAAAAAAACTTCTAAACCAGGGGTAGTCAATTATGATTTAAGGAGGTCCGGATAGAGAAAATTTCCTCATGTACAGGTCCGCAGCATCATGTTTAAGTTGCATTATAATTTTTACATTAAAATTAATTTATATATTTTGAAGTAGCATTGCCATTGTATCAACATCTGCACTGTGGGAAGTCAATGATTGAAATCAAACAAAGAAAGTTCAATGCCATTTCAACAATATTTATTTTCAGTGCTACTCTGGGCTCTGGAGGGCAACATACAATAAAATAAGAAAAAATAAATAACAGTAAAAGTAAGTAAAAGCAAGGTAACTTTGACATTCAACTGAGAATTATAAATAATAAGTACTTTCATAATAATAATAATAATAAGTTTTAATGTTTCAACAAAAAATGACTTGGCCTCATATAAAAATAAAATATAGAAGAGTTTTTAATATGTCCACAACTGAACAGGAATATGCGAGCTTGGCCGTTTCTGGTTTCCCGGGAATTACAGCAGTTTCATTCCCAGGAATGCAGGAATGAAAAATGTCCAGGAATCCTGGGCTCCCAGTAATCGGGAGCTCGGGAATGGTTTCCATAGGCAACAAGTACTGGCCAATCAAAGACACGTAGGAGGTTCCTTTCACTGAGTAGCGATGTAGAAACACTGGCAGAAAAGAGTCACCAGGAAAAATGTAATCTCCGCCAAAACTAAATAAAACTCAATGATATGTCTGCTCCAGGTCTGGGTCCGGACACAACAGAGTATGGGTCCAGACCCAGACCGCAGTCTATTAGTGACCTGTGTTCTAAACCTTTACAGCAGTATTTAGCATAATACCAGATGGCCTAACAGTATAATATGAAAAACAGAAACAGAAACTCTTATCCATTGCCCCAGTATATGATAATCCTATTCCAGCTTTCCTTAATATGAAATATTCAATGTATGGAAGACACTCAGGATTGGGGCACTTGCAAATCTCTATACAATGTATTTGGATCATTTGAACAATTAAGTTCCAACTTAAACTTCCAAATACAAAACAGAAACTTAGTTAAAAACTCAATTCCTGTTCCTTAGGTGATACTGGTAAGAGTGGATAAAAATCCAGGCAGCGTCTTCAAAATATATACAAAAAGTTTAAAATATTTACCCTGTACTAATCTTAGGGGATGATGGGAAAGGGATCTTTTAATTAAAATCTGAAAAAAGGAACGGAATTCGGCCTCTCATAAAATATAGTTCTCTCATAAAATTCTAGTTCATTATGCACCATACATCAGCCAACATTTTTCATCAATCACATATACCTAATTGAAATCTGTCTAAAATGTACCCAGACCAAGATCCCACTTGAAAGCAGTAAGCATCTGCATCACTAGGTCACATGATTTGGGAATACCCAATACTTAAATAAGTTTGGGCTAAATGTTTTGCATTTCTGTTGGATATTATTGGGTCTAAAATAACTTCTAATGTCTTTACATCAGTATTTGAAGTAATACCAAGATATCTTAAAAGTGCACTATGAAAAATCATCTGTAATTTCGATACCAGACTACTTGCATATAGTCTTATTTTGCTCAACTGGAAAAATTGTATACCACCTACTACAACTCAGTGAATAAATCATGTAATGCACTATCTGAAACTGGAAAAAAAAATGTAATTCTCTTTACAAGCATCAGTTCCAAACTTTTTTAGAAATTGGCAAGAACTCATTTATATCATTGTAAAGTAAGCATGCCAGGTTTGTGCTCAACTTTTTCACTCCACTGGCTGTTTGCCCTATTCAAAGATTTGTTGTAAATGTTACTATTTATATTGCTCTCTTTGTTGGGTCGGGGTCGAATTTTGAGATCTTTTTGGAATGCATTTGAGGCATATCTTACTCTCATCTATCCGACTGAGATGTTTTTATTATGTTTTGTGTCTAAATAAATAAAAGGAATTGAAAACAAATGGAGCACACATGTGTTAGATTGAATTCTGAACCAGATGTGATTAACAACAACAACAACATTTATTTATATAGCACATTTTCAAACAAAAAAATGTAGCTCAAAGTGCTTTACATAATGAAGAATAGAAAAATAAGAGACACAGTAAGAAAATAAAACAAGTCAATATTAATTAACATAGAATAAGAGTAAGGTCCAATGGCCAGGGGGGACAGAAAAAACAAAAAAAAAAAAACTCCAGACGGCCGGAGAAAAAAATAATTAATTATAATAAATTAATTGATATTGCTTACAACATTCAAATAACCTCCATTGTTGGAAATGTTTTAATTGTTCTTTTAGATTTAAGAACAGTTTTTAATATAATTAACCTTGACTTTCCTTTTGCAAGTCTTAACATTTTAAAATATCTTAAAATGTCAGACAATGCTCAGGGTACCAGACATAAAAATAACCCGGACTAAATACCAATATCATTAAGAGTTTTAGTAGTAATAAAAGAATAACAAATATATAATGCTTCTGCTATAATAGAACATAAATAACATATTCTACTTGTTATCTTACTACAATTAGAGAATGTTATTGACCATTTATATAGCTGATCAGAAAAAGGTCTCCACCAGCAGCGATGCAATGTTCCATATGCTGTAAGAAATTCATGATAATCACCCTGTTCAGTCATGAGGAGTTTTTTCTATATTATTTGCCATATCGGTGACAAATTCCATGGTGCAGGTGGAAGGGTTTTGTTGTATTGCTCACAGAACCAGTAATACATTACTTTTCACCAATTGCTGAATTATGCATTTCTTAGTGGTTCTCACAAGCAGAATATTGTTAAATCCCTTGCATGTCAACGTAAAGGTGCTTTTCTTTGCAATCAAAATCTGTTATTCAGTACATTTTGAAAATTGTAAACAGGATTTACAAAAATTTCTTGTCTAAAGTTAAATATGGTGTGTCGCAGCACTTTGTGTTGAAATCAATGCCGTTTTCTGTACAGATGCATTTATTAGGAGATATCATTCAAAAACATGCTGTTCAATATCACTGATATGCTGATGCCTTTCAAGTGTACTTATGTTGTGAACACGTGGAATGCCTGAGAATTATGAACACTCAAAAAATCTGAAATGATTAAGAAGCACAATATCATGGTCAAATTACAAGCAAGGAGCCAAACAAGAACATTCAGTTAGAATGCAAAGGGCATAAAAAAAATAGAATCGAAGATCATAAAAGAGTTAAAACCAGGACACAATATCCTACCACTAGGATGTACTTGAAAGAAACCTAAGAAAATATGTCTAAACTGAAGAAACTTGCTGACCAGCTGGATGACATTAAGCAGACATTCACAGCCCGAATTGAAACAACTGGCATCTAACTTTGATGGAAAAGCTACAGCTGCGAATTCTGAATGCAAGAAACTCAGAGACAGACTTGCTGCTCTGGAAGATGGATGCAGAAGGAATAATATTAGAATCGAAGGTCTACCTGGGAATCGTGAAATTCCAAACCCAGTAATATTCGCAGATGAACCTTTCTCTAAAATAACTGGAGAAGAATTTACATCAGATACCGGGATAGCAGCAGCTTATCGCATATGCAGATCTAATACCTTTAGACCTAGGCCTTTTATTGTCTGCTTCGAGAGATTATTATTTAAGATAGGTGTAATGGCACGTCTCAGACACAAGCAAGAGATTATATTTGAAAATAACCACATTCATATTTTCCTGGATTTCTCTCCGGCAACAGCTGCTAAACGTGCAGCCTTCTACAACATTAAACAGCAGTTACAGCAAGCCGATATCAAATACATCCTCTTGTATCCTGCCAAACTGAAAGTGGAATTGCAAGGTCAATTCTATGTCTTCGTCAGCAAGGAAGAAGCAGAAAAGGAATTAAGGAAGCTGATCCCGACACTTTTTTGAAACACAATAGTGAGTCACATCCTGTCATGGCATGGCAAGTACTGTAGATATCACCTGCTGTCTGATCCACTTGTAATGATACGGATATTATAATTATACATTCTTTTCATTACTCAGATGCTTTCTGTTTATGTTTTACTTACAGTTATATATGTGTGTGTGGAAGAAATTAATTTTAATTTTTATTTTTCTGCCCTAATGGAGACTGTTTAACATACCCTTGTTTATTGCTACTTTTATTATTGCATTTGGATTTACTATGCTTATTCTGGACCACCTTTTAACACCATTCCCTGGGTTTTTATCTTAATACTTTAAGATTGCTGAAGATTATATTTTATGCTTATAGTTTGTTAATGATTATATTTAGGCATATAGTATTTAGACTATATTAGCAATAGATATCTCTACTTTTTAATCCTAAAACGCTGCTGCGTGGGGGCTTGTTTTGCTTTGGACGTGCTCTGTCTCTGGGTATGTCAGAGGACTGGGACTGTGTGAAGTGGGGTCCAGCCTCACGCGTATAAGGGAGGAAGAGAAAGTGAGCAGGCTATATCTAATCTATCCTTTTAACCCTTATAATTACAACTATCAACGTAACAATAGGCTGTATGGCAATAGCTCGTGGGGAAATTGGAAATAAAGGGGAAAGCTGTCTCACTTCCAGTTAAGACTATAAAATGACATCAATTCAGAATCAATGTCTCCATGATGAGACAGTTAACTTTGTGAGCTGGAATATTAAAGGCCTGAATCACGAATTAAAGAGAAAGAAAGTATTCTCTCGCCTAACAGGTTTAAAAGTTAAAACAGTATTTTTACAGGAGACCCACTTACTAAGCAAGGATCAGTTCTGGCTGCAAAAAGACTAGACTGGCCAAATGTTCCATTCTAGCTTTACAAAGAAAACTAGAGGAGTGGGAATTTTCATACGTAGAACAGTACCATTTGTAGCATTAGATGTAGTATCAGATCCTGAAGGGAGATATGTGATGATCAAGGGCAACTTATTTAATTGTAAAGTGATTTTGATAAATGTTTATGCACCTAATATCGATGATAAGGAATTCATGCAAAATGTATCTGCATCCATTACCAATGTGAACACTCATAAAATTATAATGGCTGGGGACTTTAATTGTGTTTTAAACCCATTCTTAGATAGGACTCCTGTCACGGGGGGATGGCATCTAACACAGCTAAGACAATTATATAGTTTGTAACTAACCACAACTTATCAGACCCCTGGAGGTTTCTAAACCCAAACTCAAGAACATATTCGTTCTGCTCACTAGTACATCATTGCTACTCAAGAATTGATTATTTCTTTATAGATAATAATTTCTTGCCTATGATTAAATCTTGCGAGTATGACACTATTGTTATCTTCGACCATGCACCTCTGATCTTGGAGCTAAAGTCATTATGCCTAACACTCTCACCTTGCAGATGGTGTCTTAACCCGCTTCTATTAGCAGACGAGAACTGTACAGAATTCATATCCAAACAAATCAGTTTCTTCCTAGAGACAAATAGATCCTCAGAGGTGTCTGCAGGAATACTCTGGGAAACTCTCAAGGCCTTCTTAAGAGGACAGATTATTTCATATCTTTCCCACAGGAATAAGTTAGAAACCAAGAAAGTATCAGAGCTAAGAGGCAAATTACTAAAATAGATGAAGAACATGCCAGGCATCCAAGCGAGGCTCTACATAGGAAAAGGCAGGCTCTGCATTCAGAACTCAACCTCCTGACAGCTAAAGATATTGAACAACTAATTTATAAATCAAGACATCACTACTATGAACACGGAGAGAAAGCTAATAAGCTTTTAGCTCAACAAATCCATAAGCAAAATGTTTGTAATGCAATCCCAGCAATCACCAACACGAACGGAGATGTAATCATTGACCATAAAAACATAATATACACATTTAGAGACTACTATAAATCCTTATATTCTACTGAGTTTAAAGAAGACAACACACAATCTAATGCATTTCTGGATACATTACAGATACCACAAATAGACACTTTTAGTGCGGAGGAACTTGATAAACCTTTGGCGCTATCAGAAATATTAGATGCTATAAAGTCACTTCAAGGCAGGAAAGCAGCAGGCTATGATGGCTACCCTGTAGAATTTTATTAGAAACTAGCAGAATACCCGCGCTTCGCAGCGGAGAAGTAGTGTGTTAAAGAAGTTATGAAAAAGAAAAGCAAACATTTTAAAAAATAACGTGAGATGATTGTTAATGTAATTGTTTTGTCATTGATATGAGTGTTGTTGTCATATCTATCTATATATATATATATATATATATATATATATATAGCAATAGCTATTGGCAGCGAGAAGTAAAAAGAAAAGGAAACATTTTAATAATAACGTAACATGATTGACAATGTAATTGTTTTGTAATTGTCATGAGTGTTGCTGGCATATATATATATATATATATATATATATATATATACACACACAGACACATATATATATATATATATATATACACACACATATATATATACAGTTACTGTATATATACACACACACATATATATACTGTATATACAACATATACATATCTACATATATACTGTATATACATATATATACAAATCTACATATATATATCTACATATATATATTAGGGGTGGGACTCGATTAAAAAATTAATCCAATTAATTAGAGGCTGTGTAAGAATTAATCTTGATTAATCGTATGTAATCGCTTACGTAAATTTGCCCCAAATCGCAAATGTTTTTTTTTTATTTAAAACGGTTTTAGTGGGCGACAGAATCAAATAATAGACATGGACATGAATATTGTAAACTGAAGCTGTTTTAATTTCTGAAAAAAAGCTTTTAAACTGCATTTGAATTCAAAACAGAAACAAAAATATCATCCCTGGTTAAAATTGGGCAGACTTAAAAATAAAGTGGTAGTTTAAGTACTTTAAGTACATTTTCAGAATAGTATTGTCTTTAAATAATAATAACCAAAATTTCACCATAAAGTGCAGTTTTCTTCTTAAAAAATAAGTCAGAAACATAAAAGGTAATTTGACCAGCTTACTCTTTAAACTCTGAGTAACATTAGCCAAAATTATTTTGTACATTAGGCTAAAACAGTGTGATCATTGAACATTTTGTAATTAGATGTATTTAGAATTACTAACGGTCACGGAAGTCCAATGATCCCCAGTAAGAGCCACAAAGTCCGCTTTCTGTAATGCATCTAATTTTGCTTGCTTTTCAGTGTGCACAAAACCATGCTTTTATCAAGGCTTTCGGGTAGTCGAAATGATCAGTCGTAGGAGCGCGCTTTATTCCGACTCTAACATTTTTGTAGCTGTGATGTGTGCATCAGTGTAATGGATGTACCAGGAAATCATGCATTGACAAAAGTTCCCGTTTGCTTGGAATTGAAAGTGTGATTAAATGCGTTATTTTTTAACGCGTTATGGAGTACATGCATCGAAGCTTCTCAACTGTGCTTGTGCTAAGAAAGGGAAAATTTTAAAATAACGTAACATGATTCTGCGTTAACCTAATATTTTTTCATACGTCCCAAACCAAGGAGATGGGAAGGTAAAATGAATCGGGTAGCGGCGTACATAGTCAGTACATCCCCTCTCGGGAATCGAACCTCGAATGTCGGCGTTAGAGGCGAAGACTCTACAATTGCGCCACCGCTTGTCTATGCTAAAGTATGTATTGTAGATCGGGCTATAGATATACATTTATATATATACCGTGTATCGCAGTGGAGAAGTAGAAGTTATGAAAAGAAAAGGGAACATTTTAAAAATAGCGTAACATGATTGTCAATATACAGTAATTGTTTTGTGAGTGTTATTGAATGTTGCTGTCATCAAGGATTTGATTATCATTATTTCTTTCAATCAGGCTCGTATTTGTGCGATGTGTTCAAGTTACATTCCGTGTTTGTCAATCGTTGTAAAGATAAGAGGTTTCATTCATCGATTAGTTCCTTACTGCATCAATAAACAGCTCGTCTTCCTTTTATCTGTGATGTGACAAACTGCATGCACGGGTTTTTTTTACGCTGTCTTCCTTTAGCGGGACATTGACTTTTTCCACCGTGTGCTTTGTTTCCACAGTAGCTGCATTTATGAATATGCTTATCAGGCGCTTCATATTTTTGCTGCCTTTTCAATTGTGTAATTCGGTTTTGTTCAGCTCTTTGGAACTGTTGCTTTTATCTGTGCACTGCATCAGTTCACGTGAGCCACTCGGTGTACTTGCATCGAAGGTTCCCAGCTGTGCTGGTGCCATCTCGTGCTATGTCCATAGCTTTATTTAATGTTACCTTAGTCCTGGCACTTAAAACTTTCTCTGGCAGTTTCGCTGAGTTTGTGTCAAACACCACCCTGACCATCTCATCTTCCTCTCCATAAGCACAGTCCTTCACCCGTGAATATTTACCCGTGGCAGTTTGCTATTGGATTGCCGCTGACGGATGGCCTTATATGGGCAGGCACTAAATTACAAACGCCAGCGCAGCCTGTCTATGAACTTAATTTAAAGTGTAGGTTTACATCGTGCTTTGTTTCAAGTAGCAGAACTCGCTTCTTATTGTTTAGCTGCCTTCTCAATTATATAATGCATGTTTTCTTGAGCGCTTTTTTGAGGTCTTCCTGGTTTTCTATGTACTGCGTGATTACGTGGGAGGCGTGATGATGTCACACGAAACTCCGCCCCCACGGCGTTGAAGCTCATCTCCATTACAGTAAATGGAGAAAAACTGCTTCCAGTTATGACCATTACGCGTAGAATTTCGATATAAAACCTGTCCAACTTTTGTAAGGAAGCTGTAAGGAATCAACCTGCCAAATTTCAGCCTTCCACCCACACGGGAAGTTGGAGAATTAGTGATGAGTCAGTGAGTGAGTGAGTGAGTGAGTGAGTGAGTGAGTGAGTGAGGGCTTTGCCTTTTATTAGTATAGATTCTCCACTCATCTAGCTCCCCTTTTATTAGCAACATTTACAGAAGCTAGAGAAAATCAAATTTTACCTCAAACTTTTCATCAAGCATTAATCACCGTCTTTCCTAAACAAAATAAAGACTTATTACAATGTGCATCATACAGACCAATTTCACTTTTGAATAATGATGTTAAAATACTCTCAAAAATCATAGCTAGAAGGATGGAGAAAGTGCTGCCTTTGATAATATCACAAGATCAAACTGGATTTATCAAGGGTCGACACTTATCTTCAAATCTTTGACGCCTGTTTAATGTAATATACTCACCAGTAAAGTCAAACACCCCAGAAATATTATTATCATTGGATGCAGAAAAAGCATTTGACATGATTGAATGGAAATACCTTTTCACTACATTAGAGAAATTTGGGTTTGGCCCTAACATTTGTGCATTGATCAAACTACTGTATACCAATCCAGAAGCTTCAGTCTGTATTAACAACATTTGCTCAGACTACTTTAAACTACAACTAGGTACCAGACAAGGATGTCCCTTGTCACCACTGCTATTTGCAATCGTCATTGAACCACTGGTGGTTCACTGTCGAAACGCTTATCAGATAAAGGGGATTATCAGAGAGGGACTGGAACAGAAAATTTTCTCTATATGCAGATGATATGGTACTGTATATATCAGACCCACAAAATTCTGTGCCTGCAGTCTTAACAGCACTCACAGAATTTCAAAAGATCTCTGGTCTCAGAATTAATTTGAATAAAAGTGTACTCTTTCCAGTGAATTCTCAAGCATATAATATTAGATTAGACACCCTACCTTTTATCATTGCAGATCAGTTTAAATACCTAGGGGTTAACATCACAAGTAAACACAAAGCTCTTTATCAACAAAATTGTGCCATCTGTATGGACAAAATTAAGCAAGACTTGCATAGATGGTCAACCCTTCATCTCACTCTAGCTGGAAGAATTAACGTTAAGATGAGTATTCTTCCTAAGCTTCTTTTTTTATTTCAAAACATTCCAATATACATCAATAAATCATTTTTAAGCAATTAGATTCAACAATAACCTCATTTATTTGGAACTCAAAACATCCACATATCCAAAGAGCGACCCTACAAAGACCTAAGGCAGAAGGTGGCATGGCTCTACCTAACTTTCAGTTTTATTACTGGGCAGCAAACATACAAGCTATAAAAACCTGGACACAAATAGATGAACATACACAGGTTGGTCTGTAATAGAAGTAAAATCCTGCAGTACTTCTTTATATTCCCTGCTCTGTGCCCCAACAAATGTAAGTTATCGCCATTTTACTAATAATATAGTGCTTCACTCACTTAGAATATGGAACTAATGTAGAAAGCATTTTAGGATGGAGAATCTTTTATCTGTGGCACCTATGCAAGAGAACCAACTCTTTCAACCCTTGCATACATATGCAGTTTTAATATCTGGAAAAGATTTGGGATTAATTGCTTAGAGATCTTTATATAGACAACATCTTTGCATCCTATGGACAATTACAATCCAAATTTAACTTCCAGCTACACATTTCTTTCACTATCTTCAAATTAGGAACTTTGTTAAACAGAACCTGCCCAATTTTCCTCATCTTGCACCCTCCTCCAGGCTGGAAAAATATTGCTCAATTTCGAGGACTCAGACACCATCTCTGCAATATATAAAATTATTTTACAGTCCCTCCCTTTCAAAGATCCAAGAGGACAATGGGAAAAAGATCTCTTAATCAATATATCAGAAAAGGAGTGGAAGGTAGCAATGCAGAGAATTCACTCGAGCTCCATATGCGCAAAGCATATAATTATTCAACTCAAAATTATATATCGAGCACATCTGTCTCCCTTAAAACTGTCCAAAATGTTCACAGGTCAAGATCCAACCTGCGAACACTGCTATCAAGTCCCAGCTTCACTGGGTCACATGTTTTAGGCCTGCAGCAAATTAACATCATTTTGGACCAAACTTTTTAAGTGCCTTTCAGACAGCCTTGGTCTCACAATCCCTCTTAACCCATTAACAGCTGTGTTTGGGGTTCTTCCAGATGGGCTTAAAGGGGAGAAGGACAAACAAACTGTGATTGCATTCACTACGCTATTGGCATGCAGACTTATTTTGCTAAACTGGAAGAATCCTAACTCTCCTCTTATAAGTCAGTGGGAAACCGATGTTTTATACTATTTGAAATTGGAAAAAATCAAATTCTCAGTTAGAGGATCGGTACAGAATTTTTTCAAAACCTGGCAGGATCTAATCAATAATATTTTAGAATAAGCTCTTAAAGCACAGAGGAAGCGATTCTTTCTGCATTTCTTTTTCTTCTCCATTAATCTCTTTTGCCTTTTTGAACTAACAAATTTAAGTATGTTTACAAGCTTTAAGTTTTACTCCGTTGGCCATGCTCTCTTTCTTAGGGGTGGGGGTTAAGTTGTTTTCATCCTATTTTTTTTTTTTTTTAATTGATTTATTTGTATGGAATGATTACAATAAAATTAATACAATTAAAAAAAAAGAAAGCTAATTATACATCAAAATCGAGAAATATTGCAACCACTAAGTGATAAAGGCTATGTGCACTTGGTGCCATATTTAAACTATTATATTTAGTGGTGTCATCAGTGTGACAGATGTGATCATGTGACCAACTCCACAGCACTGTGTCAAAAAATAAAGTCAAGGCATTCAAAATAATGGCTTTAAAATAACAAGACAAAACAGAAATGCAGTCTTCATGTATCAAACCTTAAATCAGACAAAATTGTACATATAGAATATGTTAACACTGCATCCTATGAATCAAGAAGTTCTTAAAGTCCTTGAGTCTGTGCTTATCGATTATCCTACCTAATGCTCACTGCTGGTTTTCATTTGAGTTTAAGTTCATAGATATAGAGATGGTCATTACTAAGCACTGAATTGGTTAACCACTTCTTTGTCATTTTTGAAGTGTGTTTAGGGCAGGGCTACTCAATTATTCAATTATAAATTCAGTTGGGCCAGATTTTCAAACCAAGAAATTTAGCTGGGCCGGACATTTTCAGCGACAAGTTAGCGAGAGGTAATAATAACAAATTTTAAACCAACACAAATGAATGTATTAAAAAACAAGTAATGTTTTCATTGTTTCCCTTTTAAATTTGGTCACATCTGACACTGGCACATCAAAAATGGCATAAAAAACAATAAAAAGGCTATAACTGAACAGAATCTGAGGTAATAGCACTTTTTTCCAGTTTTAAATAAAAAATAAACATTTTGGTCATATATGACCAAAGCACATCCCAAAGTGCATTTAACAGAATAAAAAAGAAAACCCGATGCTATCAAAGCTATCAGTGCATAAACTCATAACAAGTAATAACAGTAACTGGCATATATGAATACAATGTCTACTGCACTCTGAGGGTTCATTTTAAATCGCCACATGTGTGATTAGCAGTGCCTTTTTCGTAAACAAAAAGCTGGCTGTGCACATCTGTTGCATTTGGATCAAGTCTGAGATTGAGAGTCCAAGCGCTAAATGTTATAGCCACACACATGTTCATGGGAGGCAGCTAAAGGGCTCGAAAGATAGTAATCCCATGCCGGACAAGGGGGTGGCAGTGAACACTAATACTTTCTCTCTTTCTCCTGCAGACCACCAAAGTGCAATCCCACCTTCGCCTTTCAACACCACTTCCAGTTCTGGGCCCGTCACCTCTGGGTTCTGGGCCCATACCGTCACTTCTGTTTCCAGGCCAAATGACATCACTTCTGGTTCTTGGGATGATGATGTTACTTCCTCTACTTGACTAAAAAAAATACTATCTTTGAGGAAAATACTAATTTCTGTTTTGGATTCAAATCTGTAAAGACCTGATTTTTTTGCCTTTTCTTAGCTGAATCTCCAAGTATAGAAGGTGGCTACCCCAAACCTTTTTCTGTGTTCTTCTGTTTTATTTTCAATATATATTTTTTTATTATTTAGATGTTCTTAGGCTTAAAAAGACTTAAAAAAAGAACAACTAAATAATAAAAAAAAAGAATTTATGATCAAAACCTTCCGAACCCCACCCTACTTATTCACCCCCAACCCCCTTACAACCTCGCCCTCCATCCCCACCCTTCACCAACCATTTATTGCTTTTGATTCCTGTATGTCTAATCATTTTTCTCTGATGATGATACCTGGCAGGTTGTCGAAAGCTTAGGAATAAAAAACTATTTTAAGATATGTGACTCATTTCCTCCCTTTGTGGATCACTAGCTACAAATATGTATCCATATCACATATCTTCGCTTTCATATATATATATATATATATATATATATATATATATATATATATATATATATATATATTATATATACACAGTACAGGTCAAAAGTTTGGACACACCTCCTCATTCAATGTGTTTTCTTTATTTCCATGACCATTTACAGCACTCCATCACTCTCCTTCTTGGTCAAATAGCCCTTACACAGCCTGGAGGTGTGTTTGGGGTCATTGTCCTGTTGAAAAATAAATGATCGTCCAACTAACCTGACTTCTGCACAACACAACTGCTGGTCCCAACCCCATTGATAAAGCAAGATTTTCCACTAAATAACCCTGATAAGGCACACCTGTGAAGTGAAAACCATTGCAGGTGACTACCTGTTGAAGCTCATCGAGAGAATGACAAGAGTGTGCAAAGCAGTAATCGGAGCAAAGGGTGGCTATTTTGAAGAAACTAGAATATAAAACATGTTTTCAGTTATTTCACCTTTTTGTTAAGTACATAACTCCACATGTGTTCATTCATAGTTTTGATGCCTTCAGTGAGAATCTACCAATGTAAATGGTCATGAAAATAAAGAAAACACATTGGTGTGTCCAAACTTTTGGCCTGTACTGTATATATATATATATATATATATATATATATATATATATATATATATATATATATTCATAGTCTGAATCACAATCTGATTGAATGGGTGGTTACCTACCAGGTAACGCTTGTGGTTGGTCTGCAAGTCGCATCCGCCATGGTGCCCTATTCAGTTGCGAGAAACAGATCATAGAATCATGTTGCATAGTTTTACTGTCAAATAATGCAAAGAGTCCGCAACACGTGTTCCGCCCTAATTCTGGGCTCATCTGGTGTACACCCTCACTGCACCCACTCTCAAGGCTCGAAACTTAGACATAGATAGATAGATAGATAGATAGATAGATAGATAGATAGATAGATAGATAGATAGATAGATAGATAGATAGATAGATACTTTATTAATCCCAAGGGGAAATTCACATTCAAATTCATCAGAGGTGACGCCTCTTAACGTTGCGCCACAGAGTGTGGTTCATTTATTTGACAGCATGTAGATCGGGGTAATTACATTCATAGCATTCATAGTCTGAATCACAATCTGGTTGTATGGGTGGTTACCTACCAAGTAACGCTTGTGGTTGGTCTACAAGTCGGCAAACATCCGCCCCGGTGCCCTCTTCAGTTGTGAGAAGCAGATCATAGAATCATGTTGCATTGTTTTACTGTCAAATAATGCAAAGAGTACGCGACACGTGTTTCACCCTAATTCTGGGCTCATCAGGCGTACACACTCACTGCACCCGAGGTTCGATCCCCGAGAGGGGGTGCAGTGAGTGTGTATGCCTGATGAGCCCAGAATTAGAGCGAAACATGTGTTGCGTACTCTTTGCATTATTTGACAGTAAAACTATGCTATATATATATATATATTGGGTAGCGCTACTGCCTTTGCAGTTAGGAGACCCAGGTTCACTTCCCGGGTTTTTCCCTGTGTGGAGTTTGCATGATCTCCCCGTGTCTGCGTGGTCCTCTGGGTACTCTGGTTTCCTCCCACAGTCCAAAGACATGCAGTTTAAGCGCATTGCCGATTCTAAATTGTCCCTAGTGTGTGCTTGGTGTGTGGGTATGAGTGTGTGCATGCCCTGCGGTGGACTGATGCCCTGCTGCCTGGGGTTTGTTTCCTGCCTTGTGCCCTGTGTTGGCTGGGATTGGCTCCAGCAGACCCTCATGATCCTGTAGTTAGGATATTAGCGGGTTGGATAATGGATGGATATATATATAGTATATATTGTGAGTGGTCAGACTGTGTTTTTGTGCTGTAAGGCTTGTTCAAGTACAGAGAAAATACACTTTCCAACATCTATCAAATACAGAAAATCACACTTTAAGATTACTTAGAATTTACACGTCTGTCAGGTCAACTGTAGATAGCTAAAGTGGCAGCATGTAAACTCCTCTTACAGCTTTAGGAAGCTTTAAAGTCATGTCACTTACATTGTATTTTAGTTCACTGCCTGTTTGAGTTTTCTATCTTGTAGATTGTTATTGAGCTTGATAGCACTGATGGAGATGCCTGTGCACTCTTTCAATTTCCAGGAAGAGAAGACTGGAGTCAAACAGGTGAAGTTCATCGGGTTAGCAGTCTGCCTTTAAAAGACTCTGATATTGTTCTTTTAAGTTCAAAAATAAAGTAGTTTTGCAAGCAACTAGCTGGCTGTGTTTTTGTGCTGATCAGAAGACCAAATGTGACAAGTGGTACCAGAAGTAGGGTAAGTCCTAATTTATTAGTTCCACAGCCAGAAGGGTCAATACTGTTCTGAGCAGATTTTAGATTATGGAATAAGGTTTTGAAGTTTATTTCATATTCCATGCCTAGTGTTGATGAGTTGTTGAAAAAACTCATCCAGGTCTCATATACCTTCATCTTGAGTAAAAGATATTTTCAAGTGCCTCTCAAAGAATCTAGCTGTGAGAAAATTGTGTTTGCCACCCCGATGGTTTGGATTTTTTAGGCCTCAATTTGGGCTTCATGGGGCATCTCTTATATTTTAGCAAATGATAAATCAAATATTACATCCACTTTCTGAAAATTTGGGTTTGAGGTTGTCAATTTCAGTAATTTCAGGGAAGTATACTTGATATGCCTCCAGGTGGTCCTCGACAGTTTGAGGGAAGCTGGTGAAACTGTTAATCCACAGAAATGCAAATTAGGAATGTCAGAAGCTCACTACATAGGCTCTTCAATGGGTAAGGGACTAATTAAACTGCATGCATGCTTGCGTATCCGTGTCTAGTGACAGAGAAGCAGGTCTGTGGTTCCTTAGACTTGGGAAATTATTATAGACTTTTTTTTTTTTTTAATAATTTTACTGCTAGAGCTGCTGATTTACAGTAACTGATTTGATAATCAGCCATAAAACATGCAGAATTGCCTGGTCGAATGAAAGCTTTTACTAATTTAAAATTATCTATCTATCTATCTATCTATCTATCTATCTATCTATCTATCTATCTATCTATCTATCTATCTATCTATCTATCTATCTATCTGTTGTCAATGATGTGAGCTTGGGAGGCAGCTAGAAGGACCAAAAGAAGGTAATTCCACACCAGGCCAGGGGGTGGCGGGGCTCAATAAAACTTTCTCTTTTATCTCTGCAGACCAGACATGGGAAATCCAGCCTGAATCTGATGATGTGACTTAAAGTTCCAGCCTCCAACCCCCACCAACACCAAAGGATGTCACTTCCATTTCCAGCCCCAAAAAATCACTTCCAGTTCGAGCACCCTGATGATGTTACTACTGCTGACCTGTTTTAAAAGCCAGACAACCTCCTTTTCTATGGCAAAGCAATTGATTGTGCAGGCTGTGCAAAGTACAAGGGCCTACGAGTATTCCACTTGGGGCTGTATAGATTTAAAAAAAAAAATTCACAACTTAAATCCCTTGCACAGTTCATTGTGTTAATAATTCACAGTTTCAATTGCATGTTTGCACCATCACCAGGCAAGTCCAATCCAGTCCAATCCATAATATTACATATTCGGCAGGCCTACAGTTTATACAGAGTTAGACTTTGGGAGTTTGGAGGCTCGGAGCCTAAACTGAGGCACAACATGTCCTAGTCTGCCTTACAGAGAAGTACACATTCCCAAATTTGGCAACCTTTGACGTGCCATACTGGATGTGAATGGAAGAGGTTTTGAAGGACGCTGCATGAATAATGTAAATATAAATTATTATTGTAAATAATTGTTACTTTTGTTGTTTGATTTGATGTCAACAGTTTTAGAAGTAAACTCGTAAAGGTAAATCATAGCAATTCTGTTGTTAAGTATGGTCTCTGTTAATCGGCAAACGCCGAATATTAGAATAATTGGACGCTTTTTATACTCTCACCATATGATGCCGTGTTGGTCAGTAGCAGCGGATCTGGCAAATATTTTAAGAGTGGTACTGCTAAGTATCAGGCACGCCTGAAACAGGAATTGAAAAACGCTAAACTTGTCATGATTTCTACCTTTCTCAAAACTGAGCAAGCACCAGAGGTAGTAACTGAGACTGCTGATGCTGGTGAATCATTGCAATGGCCGCAAGCAGGTTATGCAGACAGTACAGAGAGTGAAATGGTTACAACTACCGAGTCTAGAAGAAGCGAATACAATGGCTTCAGATCAGGTGCTATCTGCTGAAACTGTTAAAAAATGGACAAACTAATGAAGACAAACAAGCAATGTATATAATAATGCAATTTCCTACCCACAAGGCAAATTTCTTGGAACCGTTGACACCTCACTTTATGATGTCCATTTTCTCAGAACGTGTGTAAAACAGGTCGATTGTGTAGTAGTATCCTGTCAACCGGTATTTTCATTTTAATTTGTTACAAATTGAAATTGTTTCATTTTATAGCACAAAACAGTTTCTACTTTCTAGCTTACATTACATTTTAGTCAACTTCCTTCACACTACTACTACTACCCACACATCCCATTCCCACAATTTATTTTATTTTTTCTAACATACAGCTGCTGCAATAAAGTGATTAAAAAAGTTATTACAAATTCCATTTAGAGAGCCAGTTGGTTTGTCACCAGCGTGTGATCTGATAGTGTCATAGACACCACTGCCCAGCCGGCCCCTAGGATCTACTGTAGTTGTGAATAAATTACTAACAGTTATGGTGGACAAGAGAGGCCCAACTCAGGGTGCTGCACAGGGGCCTTCTATCTATCTATCTATCTATCTATCTATCTATCTATCTATCTATCTATCTATCTATCTCAAGGTCTCCTCCCGGTTGGACATGCCTGAAACACCTTCCCAGGGAGACATCCAAGAGGCATCCTAATCAAATGACTGAACCATTTTAACTGGCTCTTTTCACTGTGGAGGAGTAGTGGGTCTATTTTGAGTTCCACATAAATGCCTGCACTTCTCACCTTATCCCTAAGGCTGAACCCAAAAGCCTTGCAAAAGAAATGAATTTCTGTTGCTTGTATCCACATTCTACTAGTTCATAATAATTATAAACAAAATCAGTTATATTGGGCAGCCTTGGCAGAGTCCCACACCTATCAGGGACAAGTCTGAATTACTGCCTGCAATGCAAACCAAGCTTTTGCTCTGGTTGTACAGGGACTATCTATACATGTGGATTCAGAAAGTATTCAGACCCTTTCACTTTCTACACAATTAAATAGATACAATTGTGATTTTTGTCTATCAATCCACAATGAATAACTCCCAAAGACAAACTGAACACATTTTTTCAGAAACTTTTGCAAATTTTTTGAAAATCAAAAACTGAAATCTCACATTCATGTAAGTAGAACACAATGATTCATTGGAAGCTATGTCCATGGTGATGCAGGGTCCAGTACTGAGACAATCTACCAGGTCTCATCCATCTTTATGGCGTTTGGGTAGAGCATCAGGAGCGCTAGGTGACCTCATCAGATCTGGACTGAGGTAAAAGAGAAGACATTGTAAGCAACAGCACTCACTCTCATCCAAGGTTAGTATGACGGACCTCATCACCACCAGGAAGGTGGTCCCCAGGCGTACTTGTGTGACTATATGTATATTTTGTCGTATCTGGGCTGATGAGTTGCATAAAAGACAGGCAGGAGAGGACTGAGCAAACAGAACATTTATTTAGGCAGTTACAGGGACAGCACTTAATCTTTACTCACCACCGGAGCCTTAATTCACTGCAAAGTGGACAACTTCCTAGTTTCCTCAGGTAGAGCAACTCCAATTCCTGAGTTTAGAAAAACTTGTAGATGTCTTCCTTGAGAGGACTTCACTAGAGAGAAAGGGGTGCAGCAATGGCAGGGACCGGGTCAGAGGCAGTCTGCACAGGAAAGGAGAGTGCAGGACAAAAGGTGGCTCTTAAACATTTGTAATAACAAGAGATGACTGCTTTAGATGTTATGGCAGCAGCCATTGAACCAACAAGTGCCACCCTGAGAGTGTCTTTCTTTAGCACAGGAACACTCTCTAAAAGAGCATTTTCACTCAGGCCCAACCACAATCTATTAGTATCAATCTATCAATCAATATATACTATATATATGTGTATATAGTTTAAATACTGTGGTCATCCGAGTGAGAGAAGGTTGTGAAAACTTGAGAATTGTGTGGTACTAACATGGCCTTCCCTGTTTACTTTAGCTCACAAACATAATAAAAGCACTTGAGGGCATAAAGAATGAACAAAATGTAATCGCTACATAAAGTGGATGACTGCTTATTTATTCAGCTCTGCTGCTGGGGCGATTGTTACAGAGGTCCTTCCTTTATGCTGTCTCCATATTAAGTGACACCTCCTTTCGGCTGGTTGTCTTTTTGTAGTCTAGGGAGTGGAAGGGGCAGAGTAAGTTGCCTTTACTTGGCCATATCTCTGGACTGCGGAGGAAAAAATAAAAAAAGACTGTTAGCAACAGCACCCCCTATTGGCCAAGGGGTGGTATAACATACCTGGGAACAGCTTGTGATCAAAGTTGCAATGAATGACATAATTTTACATCCAGCAATTTGGATAATATGGAAAACATGGCTTTAGCTAGCAAAAAGTCCATCCATGAAATCAAGGCATTGCATGTTTTTGACACTATAAATGTAAGTTTTTTGATGGATGGCTGGCAGCTCAATCCGGCAACAACGCCCCGAGAATAAAAGGATGGGGGAAACTTTTGGACACTGCCTTCCCCAAGACGCTAGATGGCAGCTCCACTGGAGTATTGCGATGCCCCGCATTCCCGCAGGGCATCCTGGGACTTGGTGTTCAGTTTCTCAACCATGTTTGGTGCCGTGGGTGCCACCTGGGGAGTCATACTTTTCCTATAGCCTGGAAGTACTAATCGATCACACAGACAAGAACACCGAAGTACTTCCGGGCTGTCTAAAGAACTTGAGTTCTCCATCTGACCCAGAAGTGCTGGCAAGTCACGTGGGAAGAAGAACAGAAGCAATTCCGGTTAAGGCACTATATAAAGGACTGCTGAAGACCCAGCAAGTGAGCCAGTGTCAGGAGGAGGTGGACAATGCTTGCTGGGCGGTGTGGAGGAGAGAGAATTGTGATTGTTGATTTACTTGTGTTTATTGTGGCTGTGGTGCTTTGGGCATGATTATTAAGAAGAATATAATTAAAACGCTTCTTAGTGCTTTTACTTTGTCTCCTGAGTGTCTGTCTGTTGGGGTTAAAAGGGGCACAGTGACCCCTAATGTCCTACAGTTTGCATGTTGTTGTGATTTGCTTTCCGTGACTGAATACATAATCATCTTATATCATATTGATTATAATGATTGATTATAATGGATTTTGGTCTCATTTGTCGGCTAGGTTATTTGACTTACAAACTTCCACCACATTTCCTGGTCCTTTTTATGCCATATGCAGTGTATGTATGTGTTGGCACAAGTGGATTTACATGCTTTGGGAACTTTAGTATTTCATTACTGGTGTGTTATATTTGTGAATAGGTGCAGCACTCTAGACCTGCCCATTGCATTTTAAAGGGCATTTTTAAAAATGAGAAGGTATGCCAGAGGTAGGAGAAGGTGCATCCAGGCACAAGAAATACATGAGAGAAGAAAAATAGTGCAGTGTGTTGCAAAGTTAAGCAGTGTGGCTGCCCAACTTTGGAAACCATTATAAAGATCTGCTCCATGGTGCACAGTAGTGAGAGAGTATGGTATCAGCTATGATCTGTATGTATTAGTGTTCTACCTGCAATGCTGTCCTGCCTCCCCACACACTGTGCACCACAGCCAGCTCTGACCAAGTGTTCTTCCTTTTAAAAGGCTACTTTTAAATGCTACATAAAGAAACGGTGTCAAAACAACTCTCAGCATGCATGACACACTCTATTAAAAATCGCCTTACGGGAGCTGAAGCACACAGCTGAGTGCTTGAATTCCTGCATAACACTGTTTTGCTCGCAAAACTAAAATAAAACAGTTGTTCTTTGAAAAGTCAAAAATAGATAGATGGAAGATATATTAATAGCTGCAGTTTTTTTTAAACAAGTATTTCTCTAATACCCTAAGAGAATATGCAGAGAATAGAACCGGATCATGTTACTATTTATTTTCCTCTGATGTTTTAGAAAAAAAATTCAAATAGAACCAAGTCTAAAAAAAGATCTCAGATAGATAGATAGATAGATAGATAGATAGATAGATAGATAGATATCTGACATAAACCTTTATTATTCAGTGAGTTACTAAAAACCAGAACATTTAATCTGTATAATCAAAACGATAATAATACTATTTTGCTTGAAAGAAATTAAGACAAAATGGCATGAGTCACCATAATAGAACATCTCCCCACTCCATTATAATACACAGTGCCTCCCTTGGTTCACCACTTCCTGAATCATTTTAGTTTGGTTAATGAGTTTGTAATGAGTTCACTCTGCTTTTAATTAAAACTTTAAACATTAATGATATATCTGTATTCAGTACATTCTTCTCTTTGTTCCTTCTAGTTTATACAATCTGAAGCTTTTTCTACCCTTACAGAAAATCTCACAATAAAATTTTATTTAATACTTGGGATATATTATCAGACCAAAAGCAAAATCACCTCTAAAAATTATCTGTCCAGTTCCCTGGAAAGAATATTAAGACACTTAAAGATCAATGGGAATCAACATCCCTAATATAACATTGAAGTGCAGTTTACTTGCATTTCTACCTGTTTCCATACAATTAATTATTATACTTTTTCGGTATGGCAATCTTTTCTTTCAAATCCAAAGACATTCTTTGCAGGAACATTGAGCTGGGGTAAATGCTGCATCCCACTAAAGAATCTTTCAGACGCACATCCAAAGGTCCTTATGATGTGAACTCTAAAACTAGGCAGCATCATTTGAGTTTTCATGAGTACTTGAATTGCCATAACCTTTTCCTACAGTTCTTTAACATTCACTGTTATATTCCTAGAGGATTGCTAAGCATACCGTGAACCTAGCAGCCATTTTTATATATTAGGGATATTCTACCACTTTCTCAATTAGTAAAATCCACATTGTCTAAACTTCCATTACTCCCTAAAACAATTAAAAATAACTTTACAATATGAACATCTTTAATAATCTTAGTATTAGGTGTGAATATAATTTAGGTTTTTCATGAGAACCTAAATAAACTGGGCATGTGTTATAAATGCATTCATCTATTATATTCTGTGGACATTTCATACTATAAATTCTATTCAGCTTCACCACAGACACCAAACCATTGGGGACTTTAGAAGAAGATTGCTGGCTGACATTAAGATTTAGCTGTCATCATATCTCGATCAGCAGTAACTTTGTATGTGGTCTGACTGGCAATCTGTTTATCTACCGTGATACACAACATGGAATAGTTGGCATCTGGGCTAGGATGAATGGTTTCTTCATCTGGTTGAGGAACCTATATAATGGAAGGATACAGATAGATGGGAGCCCCGGCCAGGTTGGTTGGTGATACCTTTCACCGCTTTGAATTTGTCATATGGGAAGGACAGAGGAAGAGACTTCTTTCTAGGCTATGTGTTCCCCCAATTTGCGGGAAGGCAGCATCCCTCTAGTAAGGCTCTTGTTTGGATACCTGCAAGGCTGCATAGGAATTGTAGATCTGGTGGGCAGCCCTGTTGGAGTCAGTATCCTTCAATAAGGGCACGTAAATGAAGGCGAGCTTAAAAAGGGCGACCTCAATTGTGCGCAGCGAATAAAGGCATGTGTAAATAAAGGTGAGCTTCAAAAGGGCGACCTCAATTGGGCGCAGCGAATAAAGGCAAACGCAACAAAATTATTACAGAAAATGTATTAGATAAAGGATAAAGGAATCGCTGGTTTCCTGGTTCACTGTCATATCGAAGAAATTGCTCACCTCCAGTAATCGTAGAATATTCAACAGGTATAGTCAAGTCGTTCAGACTAGTTGGGTTTGACATTGGTGCCGATGCGACGGGACGGACAGTTTGTTTAAGGTGACAAAAAACAGGAAGTTGTCCAATGACCGCTGATGACAGACCTTGGGTTGCTGTAACCATGAGTTCCTGTGGTCCGTCAGTAGAAGAAGTTGCTCGTTGTCTGATGTCCACTATTGCTTTCCTTGTTTCGATCTTCGCCACATCTGGAATATGGTTGTGCGTAGATGGTCTTTTGACGAATAATCCATTTTTGGTATGACAGCGAGACAAACATTTTCCAATCCTAAATTCAGTACATTTCCAGATGTGTTGCCCGTTGATAGTTTTCTCATTTCTAAATGTGTAGCCTTCGACTACGAGTAGATCTGCACCTTTGTTGCTTTTAACATATTCCAGAGCCATTTGAACTAAATTATCTACGAACGCCTTTATTCGCAGCACTCAATTGAGGTCGCCCTTTTGAAGCTCTCCTTTATTTACACATGCCTTTATTCACCGAGCCCAATTGAGGTCGCCCTTTTGAAGCTCACCTTTTTGTGAGCGCCCTTATTGAACAGAGCCGTTGGACTCCTTGAGTACCACCAGAGGGAGTAGGCTCCCCTGTCAGGGAGAGATTCTGTTTGACCCAGAAATGCTTCTCTATGGCAGCCTTGCTAGACCGGAAGCAATCCCAGGTCCTTGTTAAAAAGGTGCTGCTCCACTTTCATGGGGTGAGTCAGAGTCCAGAGTGGAGTTAGGTGAAACTCATCTGGAAGGTTTGCAGATGGAAGAGCTGTACTGTTGGAATTGTGGATTGTTGAAAGGAAAGACCTGTAATAGATATATTGTAAAATAAATATATTTTATTTAACCTGGACCTGTTTTGGTTTGGTTTTGTCTGGAATTTGGAGCTCACAGACACCCCGTACAGGCCACAATATCTATGTATGGTTTAAATAGCACTTTTCATATCTATCTATTGTGGCCACCAGGGGGCATACCAGCTCCCCAAACCCAACACAAAAATACGTGGACACAAGTTCAGCATAACACACAAGGCTTTATCTCAGTGGGAAACACTTCACAAATTGTTTCCTACGTTGCAGCACCAAGCACAGTACTATTAACACAATAAGCACACTTTTTTCTTTCTTTTCTTCTTTCTCTCTCTGTCTCTTTCTGCCTCCACTCCTCCTCCAGCAAACTTTGTCCTCCACCTGGCTCCTCAAATGAGATGTGGTTGTTCCTTATATTCAGAATCCCGGGAGTACTTCTGGTGTTGCATAATTGTGGCCTGGGAGTACTTCTGGGTAAAGCAGGAAACCCTATATCAAAGGGCTCAGCAGCTCCAGCAACACCCACTGCAGCACCAATTTCCATACTCCAGCACCAATTCCCATTCAGAGCTGTGGGAATCTGAGATGCCTCACAACCCAGGAGGGCTGCCAAATAGCAGCTCGGGGGAGATGGCGCATTTCATAAACCATCTCCCTATGTCTATCTATCTATCTATCTATCTATCTATCTATCTATCTATCTATCTATCTATCTATCATTAGGTCATCTTTACCTATCTGTATCTACATTTTTTACAGCCACAAACACATAACCCCCAACCACAATGAGAAAGTACAATTTTCATTTATTAGATAGATAGATAGATAGATAGATAGATAGATAGATAGATAGATAGATAGATAGATAGATAGATAGATAGATAGATAGATAGACTGGGTGAGTGAAGCAAATTTAGCACCAGGGCATGGCTGACAAAACA
Organism: Polypterus senegalus; assembly: GCF_016835505.1. Classification (NCBI taxonomy): domain Eukaryota; kingdom Metazoa; phylum Chordata; class Cladistia; order Polypteriformes; family Polypteridae; genus Polypterus; species Polypterus senegalus. The sequence continues at coordinate 219,033,919 of NC_053156.1, forward strand.
TTTTGGGGTGCTGGATCCGTTCACTTCTTCATGCTGCATAATTTCAGTTTCCAATCACTGGGCAGCAAGATAGAGTGAGAGAGAGAGAGAGAGAGAGATAGAGGAGCTCTCTAGCTTCTGGCAAGTTTTTTTCTTTTTTCAGGGGAGCGCTGTAGCCTAGCCGAGCGCAGGCTAAAGCAATCTATCTCCATTACCATCAGCGAAATTAGATCTGTCACCTTGAACCATGAAATTAATCAATATTTCACCCAATTCCCCCAGTGCAGGCAGGGAGCATTAACACTTGGTGAGCGAGATCCACACGTAATGTCTCCAGTCACAGCCTGGCAGACAGCACAATCTCCAACAAGTTTTTTTTTCTGTAATCATTACATTTTGCACCCTGTCTCCCCACACACAAAAAATCGCTTGCTTCATTTTTCACCTCGTAGAAAGGCCACTTTCATTAAAGCATAAAGTATTAGCTCAATGGCCCTGGTGACAATAAGTATACCCCAAATCAATTTTAACTGAATATATAATATAACATTTTTCAAAAATTCTAAATCACTCTAAACAAGATGGTTTACAATCCTTTAATAATTACATGACTTTCATATTTGCTCCCTCCTAATCTTGTGCAATTTAAGAACATATTATCTCATATTTTATTCTTTAATATTCAGCCCTGTTGTGTTTCTAGGCAAAATGCCTAGAATTCTACATTTAGCACATGTTTATCTTTAACTCTCCATGCATCTGCCTTTGACGTTCCTATAGACTAGAAACCAGGCTAAGGAACCAGCTAAGAACAAGACTAATAAGTAATTTCTTATTTATAGTTTCATGTCTCACTTTCATTTTTTTTAGTCTAAGACTGTGTCCATTTTACCCCAAGACCTTCCCAATTCTTCTTTCTGAATAATATCCATTATTGTCCATAGGTGACTGGATATTGTGCTACCTCTGGTTACCATTTCTATATCACAGATCTGAGGTCATAGCTTCTAATTGCACACTCAATTGCTGTCTTTGCGGTGTGTGCATCTTTCTTCCATCTCTACTTCGGTTTTTCTGGGGTCCTTTAGTTTTCTCCCACATCTCCCACATCTCCAGTGTAAATTACCTCTGCGTGAGAGTGGTTGGGCATGTGGATTCATGGACCCTTTCCAGAATTGAGAAGACAATCAGCAAAAGAAATTCAGATTGCAATCCTGCATTAGATTAAATGAAGGAGCACCTTTGGAGGACTAGCCATCCCTTCAGTGTGATACTTGAAAAGGGGCCTCTGAATGTTCTATGGTGGTTACAAATGGCTCAGGATAATATTCCAATGTTGCCACTAAAAAAAGGCAAAGAATGATACAGAAGAAGATTGATGACCTAAGTATTTTTCTTGGTCAGCTGCATATCCTTGAAGTGTGTTGTTCTTTCCAGTAGGAGTCCTTCCAAACCTTTGGCAGTCCCAAAATGTCCTCCTACCACAATGTGCTTAACTCCTTTGAATGACAACAACTGTGATACTAACTTACCTTGACTACCAATTTTGAATATATCAATTGCTGGGGTGTAGTGGGGATTGATCTCACACTAAGTGCTGATTCTTATTTTACTCAGGGCATCCTCCCATTCAATATGAGCACTACTTTCCTCAGAGCACTAGTGTAATTATATTTCTTGATTGTGTTTGTGATTTGTTTCTCCCTTTAAACAATTAAACACTTTTGCAGTATAGTTTAAAGTGGCTAATTAGTTAGGCTGGCAGGAGTTAATGTGCCTGTTCCTCTCATGGAGGCTATCATATTAGGTGTCTTGCTGCTGATAGGAAATTATCTTTTTGTAGCATAACAAAATGAAAGCAGTTCAGGAATGAAGATCTTGTTAAGGTCACTGGCAGCCAAGGACTCTGCCCTTCATACATACATCAGTGATTTCATTAATTGCAAATGCCAACGAAAAGGAAGAGGTTGCTGGGAGCTGTGATTGTCGCTGGTAAAGAAACCCCATTTAAAGCCTTTGTTTATTCAGAAGAATCCCCAGGGAAATTTTAGGTTTAACAATACTATTTATTTACTCTGGAGTTTTTACAGCAACAGACCCCGAAAGGATCCTTGGTGCACTATCCACATTTGTTGTTCTGAATATCGTTCATGCAGGCATCTTCATACCGTAGATACTAAACAATTGTTGACATTCTAACTTTCTCAATGTCCACCTCACTTGCTCTCATGACACTTTGTCAGACGTCTCCTCCAGATGTACAATCGCATAATGCAGCTCCTTTTCCCTTCCCAGTTGTTTTTCCTAATTTTGCCCAGTAACAAAGATCATATCTTTTATTCCCTTCCTGAAGAATATTTTGTTACTTTTTGCTTGATCCCTGTTTTTTTTCTGTAACCCTCTTTCACCCACCTTCACTTGCTCCAAAAGCTTTTGCTTCACATGACCCACACACCAATGAATCTCTCTTCCCTTTGTACACTATAATAAGTACACTTCTTTTCCAAGCCTCAGGGATACTCTCTTCACACACAATTATGTTGGACAGATCTATCAAGCATTCAACTCCAGGACCTTCCTCTACCTGTAGTGCCCCTTCATTTTGTAGCATTTTTGCAACTTTCTCTTTCAATACCCTACAGCTCAGTCGTTGCTTATCTCATAATAATGATGGAGGCGTTGACTAGGGAACTGTGTGAAAGAATGCTGTGGGGCTTCTTCTATGTTGATTAAGTTGTATTGATTGCAAAAAAATGAATTGGAATTGAAGGAGAAGCTAGTTTGAAAATGTAACCAGTTGTTGTAAGTGGAAGCCTAAAAGAAGTGGTGGAGTGAAAGGTAGTCTACAAGTGGTGAATGCGTCTTTTGTTTGAAGAAAGTGTGTGGGAACAGAATGCTGATATATTAAGTGTGAATTCAGACATTAGCAAAAGAGGAATAATGGTGTAGGTGAAAGGTGCATAGAAGAAATATTCACAAAATTGACCCTGATTCTGAATTCTAAAAGAAAGCTGTGCTCAGAGGAAGAGAGACATGAACAGGTAGTCATGCTGCACATCCTCTCTCTGACACACTAACACTGAGGATTTTAAGACAACAAGTCATTCAGCAGAAGTGTCTCAAGAAATGCTACCGGGGCTCCTTTATACCAAGAGCAATACGCCTGCATAATGCTTCACTGTGACTGTGTGTGATGAGTGGTCTATGGTGCCGGGCGACTTTATGAATAAATAATCATGCTATCATTGCTCCCTCCTGAGTATGACATTAATCTACTCCCAGCCCTGCAAGCAGGTCCTCCAACTTACAGGGAAAACTCTGGGGTTGGTGGCAGGATTGGCACTTCATCCACCATAAAAAAAACCTCACACTGTTCCAGGGTTGTGATGAGGACCCACTGCACTCAGCTCCCAATCCAGGTCGTTCAACGTGGTTCCCAACCTCCTCTTCCTCCTCCTTTCCAAGAAGATGAAGGCTCCAATCAGTTGCAGATGTGCATGAGTGTGCTTCACTCCGCAGTTGCTTGAGGTACTGGCTGACCGGGCCACATACTCGTACAGAGGCAAATCGATCAGTCAGGTGCCTCAATAATGCTACAGAGGACACAGCTCCTCGCACCTGCAGCCAATTAGAAAGAATAGGATAAAGGAGCCTGCACTTGACAGAAGAGAAAAAAATGAGAAGAGAACAGAATGAGATGGAGGCTAATAGATGGGAGAAAAGGCAGGAACGAGGGAGAGCCAGTGCGCGATCGAGCAAGAGCTTGAGAGAGAGAGAGACTAGGCAGGCAGTTGGGAGGAGAGAACCTTAGGAAGAGCATGCAGCCGACACTCAGGGGCTAGAGAAGGCTACTCCACCTGAACAACCAAGGAGATGGAGTAACCACCGGATGCTGCATCTGCGTAAGTCTGGGATGGCAGCGGAAGGAGGAGAGGCTCAGATGGGGAGACCACATAGAGGTCCAGATTGGGAGCCCCATTGAGTGCCATGGGACAGTAGGGACCCAGGCCTGAGGGTGAAGGATGGCTGTGCCTGTTGGTGCTGCGACTTCGCTGCAAAGTCCTATTTGGGGTTAGTAGAGGAGATGTTGATTATAATGGATTGCACCGGGGACTGAGCGATTTATCTTTTTCAATGCACTTTTGGTCACTTGACTTGTTGGATTTTAATTAAAGCACTGAATTACTTTCACACCTACCCCTTGCTGCTGTATGTGTGTCCTCATTTGCTAGGCTTATCCCTTGGGTATGTTATTGGTGTTAGTGGGTTTGAGAAGCACCCGGAAGTACCCAGTAGCATAGAGCCGACATGCACCATCACACAGTGACAGCTAAATCAGAAGTTTCCTTTCTTTTAAAATGTTCTTTCTTTTTTCTCATTCTGGTTGCGTTCAGACCTTGTTGTATTTATATATTTTTTTCTTTATCTATCTATTTATGTATTTTTTTAAAGAGCTCCTGAAAGATTCCACATTTGTCCCTGGGAACTAACAACTTTCTATCTATGTAAGAAAAAATATAAAAATGATAAGATGCATGGGTGGAATGTCACAAAGTAAGAGGAAAAGGAATGCTTCATTAAGAGAAAGACTTGGTGTGGAGTCGATAAATGTTGTACTGAGCAGAAATACACTAAGGTGGTTTGGACATGTGGAGCAGAAGGCAGGAGATAATTGTGTGAAGAGATGCACCTTTACAGGGCCTACTCATGCACACGACAACAGGTTGCCAGAACAATCTGACCTGGAGCCATCAAAGGAAGTCCAACAAAGGTGTGTAGAAACTCTAAACAGATGGCAGTTGTGGGATTTGAACTTAGGATGCTGGATCCTTGTGACAAGAAGTGGCCTAATATTACAAACATTATAACTCAATTAATGAAATTCATGAACTGTCTGAAAGCTCACATTCCTACATGCAGTATTAATGTGTGTTGAAATGTGTACAAGCAGTCAAATAATGCGAAAACCATGCAGAGTTAATATGCTACTGTGAGTTGAGACAGTTGCAGGATCAGAGATATTGACAAATTTAAGCCATCCATCTTTTACCTTATAAGTCAACCTGCAGATCTGATTTCAGCGATCCTTCTCTGATACACACTAAATGTGTCTTCCAAGAAGATATATTTGTTCAATGAATAGACATTTATATTTGAGTCCTTCTTGAGCAAAAGGAGCCTACACTCAAGGCTTTCATAAGTCAATGAATAAAGGGGTTTCAGCAATACAGGGCTACTTGAAATTCTATTTGCTGTACTATCTATTGTGCCAATCATAATTAATCTCCTTTGGATTTGAATAGAGAAACATTTAGAATCCTACTATGTTTTAACCTTAAAAATAATAACATGGTTCTTTCCTCTTATTTTCACATTTGATATGGAATGCTGGATGGCACTGTGGGATGTTGTCCTTATGGAATTTTCACTCTCTCTGTGTGTTTGCATATATAAGAGCACAATAAATGTAACAAATGAGAGGAGGCCATTCACTCCATCAGTCTTGTTTAGTTAACACCTAAGTTGTCCCAATATTTCATCCAAATAATTCTTAAGGGTTGTCAAGGTTTCTGCTGGCTCAGTAGTTTCTTCCAGATTTCCACAACTCTTTACACAAAGAAGTGCTTCTTGGCTTCAGTCCTAAATGCACTTCCCCATAATTTCCATTAGTGTCCTCAAGTATGTGATTCACCCTTAAGTTAAAAGAATTCTGATGGATCAACTTTAACAGTGTTGTTGAAGATTCTTAGATAGAAAGATTTGAAGACCTGAATTTGATCCTAACACAATGTCCTCAGCTACAGAATGAAAAAGGTTTAATTCTTTGATTCTGTCAGAGTACAAGATAACCTTAAGTCTTGGGATGCACTTGGTTGCTGTCAGGAACTTAGGAGTATCTTAGAATAAAGTCCCAAAAACTATAGCAAAAGCCACCCACAAGAGGAAGAGTCAGTCAGCATACAGCTTTTAAAACAAAGAATGTTAAAAAATAGAGTATTTATTACAAAACTGTTTTGAATACAAGAAAGTTCAGATGAGCACAAAAGGCAGAAGGAGTTTCCTGAAACAGAAAATTCCAGTAGCAAACATGTCCCAATACAAAATCAGAAAGAATGGTCAAAAGCAGAGTAAAAAGATGGCAAAATTCAAGAATCCACAAAAGCAGAGTAATAAACACAATGTTACTATTCTTGAGCCTTCCCAAGCACATAAGTCCCAAAGGTTTCCAAAAATCTTTGTGAAGGTGGGGGATTTTATCATCAAACCCTGGCTAGTAATAAAGGCAAACACAGGATAGTATAAAATAAAAAAGATTTACTCTTATATAAATGCTGTGAACCAAAAGCAAGCTCAATGGAACTGCCTGAAAGAGCAAAGACAATCTTAAGGCAAACAAGTCCAAATCACAAATCCAATGAATAGAGGAAATATAGAGCACGGCAATCAAAATTCAGTATATTCAAAAACCAAGAAACTCAAAACTTCCAAGCACATATTAAAAATTGAAATACAACACAGAAGAACTCACCCCCACCACTAAGCACATTCAAAGAATCACAAGGGACTGCCTGATTTCTTAGCCTTTATAGGGTTGAGGGCAGTTCCATGAAACAGAGGAACAGCAGGCCCTGCCTCTTGGGGAACCATCCACAAAATACATGGAATATAACAGAACAAGCATAGAAGTATAGAAACTAAATAATACCCTAATATTATTACATTAATATACACTAATATAACTAATAGAAACACAAAATAATGCACATAATTAACATAAGTAAAAATATTAACACAAACAAAAATCAAAAATGAACAAACACAACACAAAAAAAGAATATGAACACCAGTCAGGGGAGGAACCCAGGCTGAAATATAGCAGTTGTTATCTGCACAGCTTCAAGTGCTGCCATACCTTTCTTGTAGTATGGAGACCCGAACCACACACAATGCTTCAGATGTGGTCTCACCTATTGCATTATATAGTTTGAGCATAACATCCCTTGTATTAATTTCAACAGTTTTTATAATATATAACCCAATATTTTATTTGCTTTTTTAATTGCTTCTGCACACTGCTTAGATGATCAGAACCTTATTTTAACACATATCCCTAAGACCTTTCCTGACGTTGCATCCTCTAAGACATTGTTTCACATCTTGTGTTTAGAATTGATGTTTCTTTGCTTATGTGTAGCACTTCTTGCTTTTTAAGCTTCATTCCCTGGGTGTTTGCCTGGTTGTGAAGCTTGTCCAGGTCAGTTTTTGCTGCCCCCACAGTGTCTGCCATTCTTCCAATTTTAGTGTCATCTGCAAATTTCAGACGTTTACTAACAATACCAGAATCAATGTCTTTAATATAAATAAGAAAAAGTAATGCACCCACCCCAGACATACCCCTGACGGACTCCACTGATGATCTCAATCCACATGCAGCATGTTTCTCTTATCTGTACTCTTTGTCTCCTGTCGGTTAACCAACTTGAGATCCAGTTTTGTAGGTTACCTTTGATGCCTACAGCTTCTAGCTTCAGTATTCATTTTTGGCGTGATACTGTATCAAATGCTTTTTTAACATCTAAGTAAATTATGCCAAATGGTTTGCTTTTATCAAATATTCCATCTGGCTGTTCAAAACAAATTTAAAAAATTTGTTCCTTTCATAAACTAATATTTAGTATATTATTTTCATCTGCATACTTTTCTAATTCAGTTTTTTTATTATTGATAAGAAAATGTTATCCTCAGAGCACTCTGGGTTTCTTCTCATATGCTGATTAGGTAAATGGCGATGCCAAATCAGCCCTGTGTTGGTGTGTGCATGAGCTGGGCCTCCATTGAACTGACACCCTGTCTCCTGCCTTGCACCAAGTCCTGTCGGAATACGCGCCAGTAACCAGCACTCCAGAATCTGCATGGTATTCTCAACAGGAGAAAAAAAAAAAGAAAAAAAACTTTTTTTTTGCCTTGTTTAATGTCTTTGTTCAGAGAGCAGGTAATCAATCTCATGAGGGAGCTGTGCAATCCTGTCAGACCACCTAATAAGAGGCTCTGCACTCGCACTGGCTATCTGGCCATAGACAGACACAGCTCCCACGCAGTTCTGCGGTAGAGCCCCGGATCAAATCAAGGGGTTAATCAATAGCTCAGAGGTGATAGAGAAGATGCTGCAGGCTGCATTGATTGAAAATAACATGGCATTTACAAAAGAGCAGAATTGTTGCAGTGAATCTAATTCTGATTCACAGCTGCAGATGAATTACAAAAACACTATTTTTAGCAGCGTTCCACGGGTTTTGCTAATTATGTCATTTTTTATGTTTTTTAATGTTGGAGCTGAAGTTGTGCTCAATTGTTCCATTATCTTCAAAAGACTTTCAAAAGCATGGAAAGCTCTTTGTTTTCATTATTCTCCAGAGACTGTAAAATAAACATTTCTCCTTTGTATCACTTTCACCATTTTCTTTTTTTTTTTTTTTGCCTGCTCAGGACCAACAAATGTTATCATTTGTTATTATTGCAGTCCAGCACACAGGAGGATGCTACAATGACATTTAGGGTTGTGCTGAATATAAAAGTGGCATTACTTTTTCTATAACATAGAAGCATAGACACTCCCAGGACTTAGGAAGTTGTCTTTTGGAGTTTTGGGCTTAACAATTGCTTCGGAGTTGGGTTCAAGAACTGGTGGGACCAAAAGACAACTGGGTTTGTTTCCCTTAGACCAGGGGTCCTCAATCACGGTCCTGGAGAGCCGCAGTGGCTGCAGGTTTTTGCTCCAACCCAGTTGCTTAATAAAAAGCACGTATTGCTAAGGTAACACTTCTGCTTCACTTTAGTGATTTTGAGCCCTTATTGCTTAATTTTGTCTTAAACAGCTATTTTAATTGCTCCTTATTATCAATGACATGCAAATGACAAGAGAGAGCAGCATTTCTCCATTTAGCTTATTTACATTTACACCTGTGTGTATTTATCTGCACTATTGGGTTTAATTAAGTACTTGGAAGAAAAATGAAGAGAAAAAAGTGAAGGACTGAGAATTACTCGTCCATTTTAGCCTTCAAATCATTTGCATGATAGAAAGGGAAAGAAAATCTAGGATATGAGAATGACCTGACATAGCAGAGTTAATTTAATTTCATAGCTTGTTAGTGCTTTATTGGCAAGAATTGCTTTCTAATTAAGCAACCAGGTCAGAACAAAATCCTGCAGCCACTGCGGCTCTCCAGGACTGGGACTGAGGACCCCTGCCTTAGACCAATCTAATGTGGACATATTGCAGACACCGACCTTCTAAAATCTTCTAAAATAATGAGATAATTTGAGTCTTTCCCCTTCTTAAAGTGTTTTGTTGCTTTAGCAGATGTCAACACATATGCCTTGGTGACAGCTTAGAGGCTTTGGTGATAGTAATTCCTTGCCAATCTGCAGGATGGCACTGTATTCTAATGACTCTTCTCTTCTTGCCTCTACAAACTGGATGACTGACAGCTTCATCCCCTCTGACGTTATTTCTGGTGTCCGTCCACCTCAACCCACCTGTCTGGCTTTTACTTAACCAGAAGTGTTGCTATCTTGGAGGAGATACCCCAAACATCTAAAGATTTTTTTTCTTTTTTATCCTTTTTAATGCATTTATACTTTGTGTTTGTTTTCAGTCATATAGGGTCTGTCTGTGGCTACCCCATCTCTTTATACATGTTTGTGTTTTCCATTACGCAGGGTTTTGTGTTGCAGGGCTCTGTGCAGTAAGTACAAATCTATCATAAGGGAGAAAAAACCAAAACACAAGTGACAATGAAGGTGACAATATCTTCTTTACCAGATGTATGTTTAGAAGGCTTTTCGCCATAGCACATTTGATGCTTGTTATATGGTGTAGAGGGCGCTACCATACCCCAAACTTGGGACACGACCACACAAACACCTAGCATCAAAATAAGTGATTTATTTACATACATTTTTCAAAATGGTGTTTCAATGCACACACAACACCTCTCTTCATCTTTTCCTGTCCTCCTCACCTCCAGGTGAGAGTTGTCCTCCTTCCTCCAAATTGCCTGGATGTGGCAGGGCGGTCCCTTTTATCTTGGAGCCAAGAGTACATCTGGTGCCAGTGCATAGCTCGATGGAAGCACTTCTGGGTCAGTTGGAAGTCCAAAAGACCACGGAGCTTAGCTCCTAATAGCACCACCCAGGGACCTGCTCTACAACCCTACATCTCCCAGGCATGCCCTGCAGTTGTCCATGGGTGTGCCTGCTCCCAGGGATGCAGCCATCTAGCAGTTCAGAGCATGTAATAACCCTGCTCCCCCTGTCCTTCCTTTAAGCTGTCCTTCTGCCTGGGTAATGGTCCTTCATTGATCCCTGCTGGAATGCCAGCATACCCATTCCTTACATGACATCTTTTGCTCAGATCTCTGTGTAGTTAGGGGACCTCCTGCCTCTTTTTAGGTCCATTTTCTTCCTGTGCCAATCACAGGAAGGGTGTCCAATCCTCCAAGGATGCCTATCCCTGCCTATCATAACTTACAATGGGTAGGTCACTTTGATCTTTTGTGTCAGGACAATCAAGTCCTGACCAGAATTCTTCTGTCATCCAACTCATTTTGATAGAGATAGCCTGGAGTTTTATTAGCTAATTACATGAAGCTGGCTGTGGGAAGAGTGTAGCAGGCTCAAGTATCTATGAAGAAGATGTCATTTAGAGCAAAACTTTTGATACCTCCTATTTGAAGTTTAATTTTAGAGTGCAATGAAGTCAAAGAAATAGTGATTTTAAAAAAAACAATAATAATATAATGTAATACACAAAATGTCACTGAAATTATAATTTATAATAAACAAAAAACATTCATTACAGTTTGAAGATTAGTTTTTGATTGGGCCCAAAAATAGGTCAAGAGGCTGCCCCAGACAAATCAGATTAGCACTCAACAGTCTGAACTTTACTAAAAATGATTTACTTGATGTCTTTATCAATTCTGAGAGGGTTGGGCCGTAAAGGAAAATGGAGCTAGCAGTTCCACTGGTTCACAGCATAAGCAAAGTCTACCTGCATTTTTAAATCCAAACTTCCATAATACAATTAGAAGTCATTTAAAAATGATCAGAAGATGGATTGTAACCCTGCATGTAGCATAAGTCTAAACGAAATGATTAAGAACACTAGGCACCAATACCGAAAACCTAGGCAAATGTTTCTATTCAAAAAGGCTCTTGAACTGAATTTCACTAAAAGAGATAAACACGTTGGAACGTCTAACATCAATCTCAGATGTCACTAGGAATGCAGTCTTTGCTTTTAAAGCCTTGCCATCCTGTGACACAAGTACTGGGGAGTGTGGCCTAGCAACCGGGTCCCACATCCTATCTAGAGGTACTCAAAATGGTCTCACCATTGCATAAAGAAAATGGTATTACGGTATATCAAACACATAATGATAATAATTGTAAATAAATTATACAGGACTGGGAGATTTTCTGAAGTCTAAAAAATTTAACAAATTTCAAAATGACCTTGAAGCAAACTATATTAGGAGAAAAAAAAAAAGTATATACTGTATATATATTGTGGCAGTAGGGGGCACTAGTGCTCCCTTGAACCCTCAGGGATGACTCCAAACACCAGGTAAAAGTCCAAGACCTTTTATTTTCCTTTAACACAAATGTGCACCAAGCACCCTCCACACTACTCATACAATAAACTACAATAAACCAAATATTCTCTCTCCTCGCCCAGACACTTTGCTCCTCCGCTTCCCAGCACAGCTCGTTGTCTGGATTGAGGCACCGCCCTTTTATAGCCCCTGACCCAGAGGTGTTTCTGTCCCAACAGTCCACAGTTCCTTTTCCCTTCCGGGTCAGGGCAAACAGTCCTGTTCTTCACCCCGGGAGCACGTCGTTTCTTCCCGTCACGGGACCGTGACATACTCCCGGGTTATAGGGCACACAAGGGCCCATGAGCCCTCCTACAGCGACTCCCGGTGGTCCCCAAGGTATCTAGCAGGGCTGTGTAACAACACTACATAGTCCATAAGGCCCTGCTGGAACTCGGGGCACGATCCTGCTGTCGGGAGAGCTCCTCCTGGCGGCCTGGGGGTGCGGACCGGCATGGGAAGCCGGCAGTTCTCCACAATATATACATATATATATTGTCACAAGAATGACAAAAAGACATTATAAAGGTTTGGGGCAGCTACCCATATAATATATCCTGGCTGCAAAAAGGTATCTTTCAAGAGATGTTTACAAGACAGAGTCCAAAACAGAACTGATTATATGAAATTTAGATGGCGGCTTTAAAGGCTAGGGTAGGAAATGATGTCGTCGATGCCGGAAGGGAAAGTGACGTTATCAGAGGTGGGACCAGTAGTGACATCGTCAGAGGTGAGACTGGAAGTGATGTCATCAGATGCACCAAAAGCCTGTGGGATTTCCCGAGATTGGTCTGCAAGGGATTGAGAGGGACAGTTAGTGCACCCCGCCGCCCCTGGTCAGATGTGGAATTGCCAATATTCAGGCCCTTTAGTTGACTTCTAATCGCGCATATGTGACAATATATATATTGTCACGCACGTATGAGTAGGGGGCCGTGAATGGACCCAAATGATATCACGAAATCATATGCCAGGAGGGAGTGACGGGGTACTAACCTTTCTCTCTTTGTTTCCCACAGAAAGAAAGACGCACCACCGCCATGAATCTGCCTGCACCACTACCCGCACTACGTTATTTCCGCCCTTCCTCAGTATACTACCTATGACGTCAGCAATCTCACCATTCAACTCGGCTCCTACCCAGCATACCTCTCTTCTTCCGGTCCATCCTCCATAAATGTTTCTCCTCCACCATCTTTGGGCGGTCAACTCTGATGTATTGACGCATTGACCGTTGTGGATGTATTTTTTCATATATTTTGATATTTCTACAGTATACGGGGCCGGAAACCCCAAACCTTTATGCTTGTTGTTGTGTTCTTTTACAATATATATGCATAAATCATAACAATGAGACACAGCTCAACATATACTTCAACATTCGTAATGACTGCATTTTGGTATTTTGGTAAGTTTATCTTTTGTTTGGTTCATCAAAGAACATTTTCACTTGGTTATTTCCTTAATTATTATTATTTTTGAAAAAGTTCATTTCAATTAACATCTTGGTTTGCTATGGTTGCTGCTATTTTGGGCAAGGTTTATGGACTCAAGATGGATGGTATTTAGCGGTGTGTTTTTGTAGTTTCCACTGCATACTATCGCATATGTCACACTTGAGAATCTGGAGCTTTGCACACATCATCATCTAAATTTGTGTATATTTGCACATCTTCTTGTTAGTGTGTGCTTACTTTTCAAATATGCTCCTCAGTTAATGAAATCTGTGCTTTGATACTTTGACTACAATTCCGTTTTTCTTTTTTGCTTTTTGACCTTAATTTTTGATTACTGTTTTGGGGTTCGTAAATGATAGATAGGACTGAAGTCAGAATACTAAACTTTGTTTTAGTTTTTGATGGTGTTTCTTCTGGTCACTTGTGTTAAAAATTTGCCTTTATTTTGGAAAGACTTATCAATTTGTTTCTTATTTTATCCATCTCCAAGTTCAATTTTTTCCTTTATTACCTTTCATGTAAGGCAAAACAACATCATTAAAGTCGCTGCAATTGTTATGCTGGGAAATATGGAAAAAATGGTCCCTTATGAATACATGGAATTGCCCTAATCCTAACCCTAGCCTAGCTGGTTTGATACTCATTAGGTTGATAGGTACAGGAAGCAGAAGGACAAATATACTTTAACACATTGACTGCCACAGTAACAACGGGTAAATTTGTTCCTGATGTCAATGTAAAATCAGAGTGTTATTTTAACATACTAATTAAATCCATTTTTTTATTGTCCTTAACTCACAAAAAGAATATTTTTTTGCAAAAATTCGAGTTAACTGGTAGTTGGCACATAAAACAGAAAATTCTCCTGACTTGTATTTGACAGTCAATGTGTTACTTTTAACAAATTTTGGCCCAGTATCGTATTCACGTCTTGATGTCATATAGGGACAATAGGGTTTCTTTCAAATTGGAAGTATTCCATTGTGATCAATCTGTTGCTGTCTTTCTTGTTATATTTTAACCCATGCAAGTTAGGGATACCCCTCCCCCATCAATGACTTTGTGGTGAATCACAAATCCATTATATCCTTTGCAGCGCAAAATACATTCTGTCAAAAAGAAATGAATAAGGTCCATTGGGTGGAAAGTAGCGCTGGCAAAGTATGTGCACTCATCTGCCATTAGTCGTGCTATTCCTGGTTCTCTGTTTGACTTGGGCAGCATACAAATTTTTTTTCTTTGCAGAAATCCTCCCACAAACATAGCTGACACACACATTTGCCTGACAAGCTGCTTCATGTGTTCATTGCCCTTTTAGATCACAGCTCATCTTTTCCATCTGTGCCCATCAGCGCAATATTTGCAACGTGCTTTCCCTTTTCTGTCATCATCCAAATCAGGATGCTCAATGAACTGAATAGTTAAACTTACCATATTTTGCTTTAGGAAATTCAGAAACAAAAGCTGTCCAAAAAGATTGTCTTTCTACCTGAATAATGGGTGCAAAAAGGATACATTTGTCATAAAACGTTTCTCTTTCTTGCACTCACTGGTGTAACATTTCACTTCTTTCATAATGGTGGAGACACAGCTGTTTCCAGTGTGGATCATGCCCAGAATTACAAGGGCTGGTAGGTAAGGCAATGATAACTGTTTTTTGAGTCATTTTCATGGAAATTTGTGTTTAAGAGTTAATAGAAAATATCAAAAGTAAAAAAGGTTATAACCTGTATGCACTGATTTAAATGCATGGTATGAATGTAGTGTGTTGAACAGTAGGAAACAATTTAGAAAACCATATTGCATAATGATACTTTTAGTCTTTGAATGGAAATGAACAATCACAGTATAAAGGTTTCTTGTCAGTACCTACCACAAGCCATCATCACCAGCCAAGACTCAAATCTACAAACAGTGAGCATTCCAGTCAATAGATCACAGACAGACTCAAGGCCCTGAGGGAAAGGGGACCTGGCGGACTGTATGAGGACATGGTGTAGGATCTCTGAAATCAATAATCTCTTAGTCTCTGCCCTGCTGCTACTTTGTAACTGGCATTCTGAGTTTGTTGTAAAGGGTTGCTTTTCATGGGTTAGGATTTTGGGAGTCTTGGTACAATCGCTCACATTGTCTTCCTTTTTTGACATTCTTTAAAATTTTGATCTTTGGATATTTTCTTTAGTGTGGTTGTGACTTATGCATAAATGCCTTCATTAGGACACCCTATTGGTACAGGCTGCGTTCCTGGGACATCACTACTGCACAAATGTACAAGTTTACTCATGTCTAATTTCATGAAAGCAACCTTATATATTTTAGTTGTTACTCTGTATCAGTTGTGTCATGCTCAAATCCTAGAGGAATAAAATGGCTACAGGTTTTCTGTCCAGCCAGTTTGTAATTAGCTGCCAAGTATTGTTATTAATGGAATATCTATCTATCTATCTATCTATCTATCTATCTATCTATCTATCTATCTATCTATCTATCTATCTATCTATCTATCTATCTATCTATCTATCTATCTATCTATGTATCTATCTATCTATCTATCTATCTATCTATCTATCTATCTATCTTTTCCCACAGACATGTACATGGGAGACATTTCCATGGATCATATAAATGTAATAACACTCCCAACCAGAGGGGCCTAATGTCTTTACTCTTCCTCCCTCTGTAGAAGCAGTGATTGATATTCACAACCTTAATGGCATCACTTCCAGTTCCACTGCCATCTTGGAGTCAGTCGAAGATCGACCCATGTCTGAAAAGTCCTAGCTTGTTATTTTTTTCTTTTTATTTCGAAGTACCAGTTAAAGGGGGATCACTATCTATCTATCTATCTATCTATCTATCTATCTATCTATCTATCTATCTATCTATCTATCTATCTATCTATCTATCTATCTATCTATCTATCTATCTATCTATCTATCTATCTATCTATCTATCTATCTAATCTAATGGACACATAGTTGCAAAAGGGATCACTTTAGCTGGTGTTCTGTTGCTTTGCATTTCATTATTATTTGGCTGCTCTCTAAGGAAAATAGAAACAATTTATAGTCCCAAATCTTACAAAAAAGATGTTTAAAATTAAGGCAAAAGAAGTATATCCCATTAGCAGCAATAAATGGTTACTAATTAAGAAATGTCTAAAATAAAATCCAGGAGTCAGTGTTAGCCCTCAATAATCAAAACCTGACACTCCTGCTCTATATTTATCTAATCTAATATAATCTAATTTATATGTTACACATATTATCACATACTAAAACAGGAAAGTTTTGTTTTATTTCATTTGAATGGTGAAACACAGCCACCAGTGGACTGAGCAGGGGTTTACAAAAAATCTAGTGAAGGACTTTTCTTCTTGTGTTTCTTGAGCTTTAGTTTAGTTAGCAGACCCTGCAAGTTTCTTCCCTAGGGCTATTCCATATTATCCCTGAAGCAGCACCAAACCAGTTACACTTCAGCCACCATGATTTGGGGTGTGGCATTTATTTGTATTGTAGACTTTGTGTTCGGTTACTAGGATTGATTTTGTATTATTTTCATCTCCGTATTGTTTGTACTTGACAATCATACAGTTCTTGAGGTTGTCCAATTAATGTTATTGGGAGTGCTTATATGATAATTGATATGTTAGATATATATGGTAGTGCTATTTATATTTCCCTGTATCTAAATTTTTTCTTCTGTTTCTTGCTTTGATTCCTGACTTATGATTTTTGATTAGACGAAGGGCAGGCTTGATTCTTGGTGACAACTTCTGACTTATTTAACGTTTCCTCTTCAGGTCATTGCCATTCATTGTGTTTGCCTTTCCTAGTATGAGGGGTAACATCAGCTGCTTAAGTGCTTCAGCATGGTGGTGGTCCAGTTCTGTGGTAGTTTTTCAATTTTAATTACTCTATTACTTGTCACTTCACGATGTTCTGTGCTATGTCATTTCTTCAGTTTTTTTCTGTTCGGCTGCTGAAAACATCTTTTTCTTCCGCTAATTAATTTTCATCGTTGTGACTGCAGTCCTTGTTTGTGTCTTATCAGTGAAGCTGCTGAACACATTCAATGTCTTTGCACAGTTTGCCAGGGCCCAGAATAGCTACAGCTATCTCTGTTATGTTTCAGCTAAAAGTTTATTTTCCATTTGTTGTTGTTTTCCAAATATATATTTTGTATTGTGTTAGGAATTCTGTTTTTATTTCAGTTTTGTGTAATATTACGCATTTCTTTGAAACTTTAGTGTCAATATTGGCTTTTATTTAATTTTTTTGTAGTACTTATCCTCAAAAAATCATTAAATTATCAATTTAAGAAGTTTTTGAAGTCAAGGCATTTGGTGGTTTAATTTATTTTTTGTTCAAATGCATTTTTATGAACGTTTTTTCTATTCTTTCTCCTGTGATACCATATTGCTTTCATATAAACATTGGCAATTTTGTTGTGTAATTGCTAGGCTGTTATTAAGCTTAATGCTGCTAGGTGCACATTGCATGGTTGTTGAGTCCCAGAATGCACTACTTCATCACTATACTGGTCAAGACTCATTTCTGTTCTAGTGTGAGTTAGGGATTTTTTTAATTATATAAGCAATGTAGGTACTATTAGTTTTGCTTGAGCACAATCATCAGGCACAAGCTATGGTACTTAGGTTTATTTTTTTGAATTTTAACATTAGATGTTAGACAATTTTAGTGCAGCATACTATAAAATACAATAAGTAATGACTACTATCACATAAAAAACATTGAGCAAGATATCTGAATGTAAATAGAGAAGAATAATTATTAAAAGAAGAATAACTGATATAGGTGTTAAAGGGCTGTATGTCAAGACTGATATTTTTAAGGAATTCAGTGCTGTAAATAACAGCTTTTTTGCACAAATAGTACTTTGATCAGCATGACCAAGGTCTGAGATATGAGGAGTCCTCAGCAGTCCCTTAGGACACAATGAAAGCCTTAAAAATTGTGATTTTGTTTTTCTTTTTAACGATAATTTGGAGATAAAAGATGTTTGAGGAAGGTATTGTAGCAGACAGCACTTTTTCGACAGGGCAGTGCTAGATGCACCTTTGTTTATGAGTCTTAAGAGGATTCAAGAAAGAGGTAGAGACTTTCAAAAAGGAAAAGTATAAATAGGAGTCCTATACAACCATCAGTACTTGCCTTGGTCTAATAGATGCTTAAGAGTGTGATGGTGGATAGTAAAAAGTGTTGGGGATTGTTGATACTGTGACAATGACAGTGCTCACATTGCAGGGAAGCTCTGCTTCACTTTTGAAATGATCCTTCTGCCTTCTGTGCTCTTAACCAATTACAGCTGCAGTGTTGTCTGTGGCAATGTGGTTAGTTCATGCCATGCAAATGCTTTAAACCACGTGATTAAATGGCCATTTTAGCACGGCACACGACTCATCCATGTGTGTATGTCTCATAAAAATGGTAGTTTAGGGAGATAATGCTCACAAGTACAAGATGGTGGCGCTTTGGTTTGCAAGTTGCTTATTTGGTGAGATTTGATGCGATTTGTCTACGTAAGATGTGCATATCTTAATTGATTATATTATCCACAACTAATTTATTGTATATTCATTGGTAGGAAAGTAAGATTTTTGTGTTCAGCCAAGTGGCACTCCCAGATTATGAAAAGGTATTTCTGTCACTAGCAAGCAACATTATGAGCTGGTCTTCCTTGAACAAATGGGGTGCCATTTGTGTGGTTGTTCCATGTTCTCTGTGTATTTGAAAAGGTCTACTCAACTCATTTTCGTATCTTGCTGGCAAGGGTGGATCTACCATCAAGACATTCTGGGTGCACACCGAAAGGTAAATGACTGCATGCGTAACCAGTCTCCACCACACGCGCCGTACTGTTGCGTCCTGGCCTTTGGTTTCGTTTAACCCTCAAAGCTTCTGCATTGTGATATACACTCACCTAAAGGATTATTAGGAACGCCTGTTCAATTTGTCATTAATGCAATTATCTAATCAACCAATCACATGGCAGTTGCTTCAATGCATTTAGGGGTGTGGTCCTGATCAAGACACTTTCCTGAACTCCAAACTGAATGTCAGAATGGGAAAGAAAGGTGATTTAAGCAATTTTGAGCGTGGCATGGTTGTTGGTGCCAGACGGGCAGGTCTGAGTGTTTCACAATCTGCTCAGTTACTGGGATTTTCACGCACAACCATTTCTAGGGTTTACAAAGAATGGTGTGAAAAGGGAAAAACATCCAGTATGCGGCAGTCCTGTGGGCGAAAATGCCTTGTTGATGCTAGAGGTCAGAGGAGAATGGGCCGACTGATTCAAGCTGATAGAAGAGCAACTTTGACTGAAATAACCACTCGTTACAACCGAGGTATGCAGCAAAGCATTTGTGAAGCCACAACATGCACAACCTTGAGGCGGATGGGCTACAACAGCAGAAGACCCCACCGGGTACCACTCATCTCCACTACAAATAGGAAAAAGAGGTTACAATTTGCACGAGCTCACCAAAGTTGGACAGTTGAAGACTGGAAAAATGCTGCCTGGTCTGATGAGTCTCGATTTCTGTTGAGACATTCAAATGGCAGAGTCAGAATTTGACGTAAACAGAATGAGAACATGGATCCATCATGCCTTGTTACTACTGTGCAGGCTGGTGGTGGTGGTGTAATGGTGTGGGGGAATGTTTTCTTGGCACACTTTAGGCCCCTTAGTGCCAATTGGGCATCGTTTAAATGCCACGGGCTACCTGAGCATTGTTTCTGACCAAGTCCATCCCTTCATGACCACCATGTACCCATCCTCTGATGGCTACTTCCAGCAGGATAATGCACCATGTCACAAAGCTCGAATCATTTCAAATTGGTTTCTTGAACATGACAATGAGTTCACTGTACTAAAATGGCCCCCACAGTCACCAGATCTCAACCCAATAGAGCATCTTTGGGATGTGGTGGAACGGGAGCTTCGTGCCCTGGATGTGCATCCCACAAATCTCCATCAACTGCAAGATGCTATCCTATCAATATGGGCCAAAATTTCTAAAGAATGCTTTCAGCACCTTGTTGAATCAATGCCACGTAGAATTAAGGCAGTTCTGAAGGCGAAAGGGGGTCAAACACCGTATTAGTATGGTGTTCCTAATAATCCTTTAGGGGAGTGTATATGCAACGTGCTGTACAAACCGCCATGAAAGAATAATGCAAACACCCTTAGGTTCTTGATGTTTTCTCTTTTTTCTTAATGGTCTGAAATATTAAACAGAGAACATAAAAATTGACAATTCAAGCTCTGTGATTCCTCCTCCTCTCACAGTAACACAACGAGTACTCACTCAATCTAAATTGCAACGACATACATAACCATGCATAGCTCAATATACAAATAAACAAATAACATACCTGAAATATTAAACAGAGAACATAAAAAGTGACAATTCAAGCTCTGTGATTCCTCCTATTAATAAAAGAAAACCATGTGGAAAGGCTGTTGAATGCTCACATTAACACATAAGTGAAATTAATAAAAAAGCATTTTAAACATTTCAAAACAACAACTGTATACAACAAAAATCATATTACAATTACTGTCATATTCAAAAATAATTAAATGAAACAATTTAAAATAATTGAATTAATTTTACCATACAGAGAATAACAGCATGCCTACCTCCTCTCACAGTAACACAATGAATACTGGGAGAGGCTCACACTGATGACGAAACATAACACAACAAACAGAGTAGGGAAATATAACAGGACCGCAACAGGAAAACATACAACACAATGAATGTTATCAGGATTTGGTGAAGGTCCAAACAACTAAACTTTTTATTTTATACATCTATTACATATGGAGCCTTTTCACCAATACATCCCCTGACCCCAGCGCCAGACAAAAGATCTGAGTATATGTAATTACCCAAACTGCAGATAAAGAATCAAAATTATGAGTGAGAAATGCATGCATTAAATGACCTGGTAAAAAAAAGTGTGATCAACTCTGTTAAGGAGTTAAGTTACCCAGGGGCCCTTTTGGGGTCTTAATCCAGCCTTGCTCACTGGTCAGTGGTAGCTGTAATCTATCCAGTATCATCGGATTGAAGGTTGTTTATAGTAGGATACACTCTTTTAGAAGTAATGCTCCTTCACATCACAAATCCAGTTTAGACTTACTCATGATTTGAATTACACAGTAACCGTAATGATGGAGTGCCAGCATGCAGTCAAGGATGTCATACCTCACCTTCTACACTTTCTTCAATGTATTCTCGAAGGCAATTCATAACAAAAATAACATGAGAATGGCAAGCTGAGAAGAAATCAGATCCCAGAGTGATCAATAGGTAAGCAAACTCCAATATAATATAACTCAAAAATGCTCTGATTCTGCCAGATTCCAGGCCATATTACTCCATCAACACTCTTAATATAATTTGCTTCCAAGTCTAAAAAGTTATCAGTTTAAATTGATCTTTGTCTCTCTTTTTGCCATTGTACCCTAGGAATGAACTTTCTGTTACTACAAAATGTAATTTCTGAGATACCGATTCCTCTTTTCTGACATTGAACAGAGGGAAAAATTATAATGTTCTTTCCATGGACGTCATGGACGTATACATGACCATTTAGATCGTCCCATAAAATGAAGTGCTCTAGTTTCTTGCATTTGAGAGATTATTTTTAGGATGAAGAGCAGATGGCAGCAAGAATGAGTACAATAAATCACAAACTCAGAGGTTTAGGCCAACATTCCATCCTAATCACTGAACATTTAAAGGTCAAATACTGGAGATTATTTTGTATTGTTTTATTACCTAAGAGAAAGTCTTTACTGGTTTATAAGATTTCAGGGGTGCATTTCCCAAAAGCTTTGTAATGCTAAGTACTTCGTTATCTCGTGCTTAAGATCGTTCATCAATTAAGGAGTGCTCTCTGAAACCTTTTTTTAACTAAAGTTGTACTTAATCTTGTTCATAAATGAATGAGTGAACTAATCCATTTGTTATTTTTCAAGTCATTCTTTAGATGGACTTTTGCCTGCGATTCTGTCTTAGAAAATTGCCTTAAGTAGATCACAGAATACACTGGCTCATAATTGGACAACAAAATTACAATAATAAAAATAACAATAGGTCAATATTGCAATATAAATCTAAAGTTATAATGTTTAGCAAATGTATGGCTGGATGGATAATGTAGGGTATATATTAGTGGCTTTTTGTAGCTTTACCAGTATTTGTACTGTAGACAATTTGAGTCCATAATGAGTTAACTAATCAATCCCACTATGTTGTAGTAGTGCTACAATTTAATGGACTCCAATTCCCAGGGTATTGCCCTGATTGGACATCTGCAACAGGCGCAGAGGCTGCTGGGGACAAGACGGGCCAGTGGGAACTTTAAAAGAGAGCCAACTAAACAGAGAAGAAAGCATCATTGTTTGTTTGTCAGCACTGTTGCCATTTGCTTGTGTGATATTACGTGGTTGTCTGGCATTACTGCTGTATCGATTCGAGTTTTGTCTTGTGCCTGTCTGAATCGTTTTCGTCTGATGAAGTACTCCCAAGCATCTCTACTCAAAGCACTTCAGAAACAGTAGGACAAACTTTATATTCACCTCTACAGTTCACAGGATCTGACACCCAGCCAAGCTTCATTTCCATCTATTACATGGGCCTGATTCATGGACACTGTCGGAGGTATTTATTGTTGTGTGTTGTATTTGTGATTGCTGTAGGGCAAGGGAAGGGTTATCTGATTGTTTATAGTTTATATTTACTTTCCATTTAATATATTATTATTATTCATTCATTTGTTTGATTTATTGGATTTCAGACTCCTGCAACATAATCAGTCAAATAATTTAATGTTGGAAGATGAGTTGCTCCTTACTGCCAATGATGACAACTGCAATTATCCTAAGAAGTGTGTAACTCAACCAGAGATTCCGTTTGAGGCAGCACTGTCCAAGAAGGCAAGTCACAGGTCTGAATAGTCTTTTGAAGGGGAAACATGAACCCCTTTGGACCATCTCAGCAATCAACAACTAATAGAGAAATACAAGCTGCATGAAATAATAACCCTCCTTGGTCTGTTGCAGGACAAATTGGAAAGAGGAACACACTGGAATTTTGCTCTCATTCCCACTGTGCAGCTGCTGATAGCTCCCTAATTGTTCACTGTAGATCCTGCAGACCGCCAGTGATGTACATGGCCTTAGCAAGCCTGTTGTGTCCATATCTGTACATGCAGTGACCAGATTACTAATGTGTCGTGCACACAACAAAACCTGATGTTGTAGGCTCAAATCCCTTTATGGACAGTGTGTGACCACAAGGAAGTCACTTCACCTGCCTGTGCTCCAATTGGCAAAACAAAAGAAATGTAGCAAATTGTATTATAAGCTGCCTCAGACAAACAAGTACACGCCTTCCGCTACATAAATATCATAATAATAACGCCCCAAATCCTCCCAGAATAATAATAATCAAATAATAATGAAAAGACAATGGGAAAAGCACGGGAAAATATAATAATACAATGCTTTGCACAACGAGTGACTGAAAGCTCACATTCACAAAATCGCACAGTGCCGGAAATAAAAAGAAGTCAATAAGCCCACTGTCTGTTTTGTCAACTTTAATCTCGAATTTTCCACTTTAATCACGTAGTTTATTTTGTCATTTAGTAGAACATTATAAACTTCATCTTAAAATAACCAGCTATATTACAGCTCTCTGAATAACTAAAATACTGAGATGTATACGTGATGTCATTTTCCCAAATCATCCCTATTTATACTCTCATCCTCATGAACATCATCTGTTGAAAAGTGTTCTCAGCATTAAATGCCCAGGTGATGTGCAACCAACCATCAGGGACATTTTACAGACCTTGTGGCCAAGCAGCCAAGGAGTACATATGGTGCTTATATTCGGTCCAACACTGGAGTATGTCAGATGGTAAGTAATGGTGTGTTTGCCCAGTTGACTGGTTACTGGGTTACAGCTGGATATTCTTTTTCACCAAAACACACATCCTATTGCAGAGCATACTCTGGGCATGTGGAAGATGCACTTACTGTAAGTGTACAAGTCCTCGGGGATTCCATGAGCCTTGGAAAACAACACTTCTTAATTTATTGCCACCTCCCATATAAGTTCTTTTAACTCCTCTGAAGTGTGACTGTTTCTCCAATCACTGTTTGCCACATCATATTTTCTGCACTTTCATAAATTTTCATCTAATAGGTTAAATTAATTTTACCTGTCAGTCAAATTTTAAATGTGTTTACTTTGTGATTTTTGGTATTCATTTGTTTTCTTTTTACATTTGTACATGTCTCGTGTGACAGTATAATATATATTACACAGCTAAAATACTTGGGATCAATGTTCCCATTATCGACAGTATAGCTGAATAATGAAGAGCTTTGGGAAACACTTGTAAAACTCATTGTTCTTTACCTACTGTATGTTGTTTGTTATTTCATTCCTTATTCACTAACATCAATTGTTTTTGGGAAACACACTCCTGATAGATAATATGACCTTGGCATGACATGGGGATCTGCATTAGAATTACTACCAGTAGCATTAATGTCATATGTGCACATATTCCACTGAAATTCTTATTTGAACGTCCACCCAACATGTCACATGTTGCTACTCTCAGAACCATCATAAACTAGAATGAATTAAAATGCATATCTTAATTTAATATACTGTAATGACACAAATATATTAGTTACCTTTGTTTCCATAATGCAGCATCCCGGTAGCAGTCATAGTGAAAAATGAAGTCATGACTCCAACAACTGGATGTAAATAGAATTGAAAAAACAATTATTCAAAAATTAAAACATGAAAATATTGTTCAATTTATCCACAATCTGACACATGCCACTCTTTCTTTCTGGTAAATTAGTAATTATTTTTAATATTTTGGAGTGAACTTTTCCTTGCTTCATAAATCTGTCAATAGCACTATTAGGGATTGCTTAATTCAAGGGACATTCTTAATGTTATTTTGGAGGAATTAGGATGGATACGTTTGACGTGCCTTGGTAGACTGAAATGGCCTATTCTCGTCAAAACTTTTGTAATATTCCAATGTTCTATTTCTTTACAGACATAATCAAGTTCCATGAAAACCACTTCTTTCATATTCTCAAGAGTAGCTGCCATACAGTATATCTCACAATGTTTCTACTGAAAATACAGAAGAAGAATTGTGTTTCCAAGAAAAGGTTTGTCAGATTTAACTGCAATGATTAAATCAGTATTCTTGAAAAACTTTACCAGTGATACTATGAGCTAAAAAAAGGATTTTAATTAATACTAATAAAACAATATTTTCACTGGTGACTTGCAGTTGTGAACATTTAGATCAAGAAACTCCATTTCACAACACACACTGTTCCAAGAAGCAACTGAAATGTATGGGCAGAGCTTGTGATCTTTCAATCTGTTAAGGTATAAATGGTTAAATATCTTGTGAATTTTTGTTATTAAGCAAAAGCAACCCATGTATGATTTTTTCTACGTTCTGTAACACTGTTTTTTTAACTTCTCACAAGTGGTGTTATTTCAGTGCCATTGTGCATTGTGGTTTTCACCACTGGCATTGTTGACACTAGTGACACTCTTCTGGTCATGGGTGACTTCAATGCAGCCACTGGCACTGACAGGGCTGGCTGTGAGGATTGTCTCGGTCCCCATGGGTCTGGTGACCATGGTGAAAGTGGCTCCATGTTCCTTGACTTTGGATATCATGGCCGGCCTGTACACTGGTACTGTGAGTGCTGTGCAAAGTGGAGGCAGGACCTCTGTGTTTTTCCCAATTGATTCTGGGGTTTGTCAGGGGTGTGTTCTTGCTCCTACTCTGTTCAATGCTTGTATGGACTGTGTGTTGGGCCAGGTCGTGGGGTCCAGCGGCTCTGGGGCATCTGTTGATGAAGAAAGATTCACGGATCTTGATTTTGCTGATGATGCTGTGATCTTCGCAGAGTGAATGGAGGCTCTGATCGGGGTGCTCGAGAGACTGAGTGAGTAGTCTGAGTGTCTGGGCTTGTGAGTGTCTTGGATAAAACCAAGATCCAGGCTTTTAATGACTTCTTGGGCACAGCCATCAGCAGTGTGTCCATTTGTGGAGAGAGTGTCGACTTTGTCGAGAGGTTTACTTACCTTGGCAGTGACATTCATGTCTCTGGTGACTCTTCCTATGAAGTCAGTAGATGGATTGGGAAAGCAATGGGGGGTCACTGAAAAGGGGTCTGTGGCACTCCCAATATCTATGGAAAAGGACGAAGGTCCAAGTGTTTAGAGTCCAGGTGCTTCCTGTCTTGCTATAAGGTTGGACGCTATCAAGTGACCTGAGATGAAGACTGGACTCCTTTGGTACTGTGCCTCCCCAGAAAATCCTTGGATACCGTTGTTTTGACTTTGTGTTGAATGAGTGGTTGCTCATGGAGTCCTGAATGAGGCACATTTCCTGCATTGTGAGGGAACGTCAGTTACGGCCATGTGGTGTGTTTACCCAAGGGTGATCCAGCTCGTAAGATACTCATTGTTGGGGACCAGTGTGGCTGAACCAGGCCAAGGGGTCGCCCATGTAACACCTGGCTGCGGCCAAAAGAGGGTAATTTTCGGATGGTGGGACTGGACTGCACGTCCGCCTGGGGTTTGCCAACCAGGATCCCGAGCTGTTTCAACGTGTAGTGAGTGTGGCAACACACTGTACCAGTGCATGTTCCCAAACTTGTCTTGACTTGATTATCGTTTTGTGACGTTTTTAAAGCTCAGAGCCATGTTGCTTGTTTTATGAATCTATTTCTTTCTAAGTTTTCTCAGAGTATTAAGCATTTCTGCTCTTTATTTATGTGCTATTCTTACATTTTGAATGTCAAGGATTATTTTTCTGGTAGGAACAAAGTGATATTTTTACATGCTTTTGATTTTGTTTTGCTATTTTGTTTAGCACAAGGATGTCAAACTCAACTTTATCGAGGGTCAAAAATAACTCTTTATATAACTGACACAGGCAAAATATATCAACAAATAACTTCCACCACAATTTCATTAAGAATAAGATATGCCAATGCCTCTCTGCTCATCATAATCATATGTTGAAATTGTCCTCCAACTTACTAGTATTTTTTTCTTGAAAAATGAACTGAGATAGGAAAACTTACAGCTGTAAGGGAAAGAAATTATCATTGAACAAAAAATGAAAGTGGCAATCCATATACAGGTGAGAATTTGTAGCTAAAGCAAAGCCCATCTATTTACACTTCTAATAACATGGTCCCTGACTGCATTAAGAGCCAGATGCACTGGTGATGGAGCAGACATATCACATTCAGAGATAATCGGAAATGAATAGCAAACATATTTAATATGAGTGGAAATACAAATACATTTTCTGTCCACATACAACAATCAAGTTAGATGAAAAGTGAAAAGAATTGTGTAGGACAGTGACAGCAACCTGGTAAGCTGCTGAAGGGTGATCAGTCCTGACACTTGTGTAGCGTTAAAAGGTGACTGGACTATGCTTGTCTTCATGAGACTATGACCTGTTTGGCATCATGCTAAAACACTAATGTTCTTTATGGCAGTGTGGC
Source organism: Polypterus senegalus (assembly GCF_016835505.1). NCBI lineage: Eukaryota > Metazoa > Chordata > Cladistia > Polypteriformes > Polypteridae > Polypterus > Polypterus senegalus. Next base: position 219,061,637 of record NC_053156.1, read on the forward strand.
ATGTCATCATCTACTCACTTTTTCTTTTTACCACATGCTGAATGCAACAAGTTTTTAAGATTGATGAAGCGGGCCACTTTAAAAAGGTCCAAGGGCTGGATTTGGTCTGCGTTTGACAAACCTGGTTTAAAAGGTGCTGCTATTTTGGCCAATCAACTGTAACATGCAAGGCTGGGTTGCTTAGGGGTATGTCCTTGTAAATTGGGTAAACTTACACTAGCAACATGCCGGTCACACAGATCTGATAAGGACAAAGAACAATGGCATTATTGTGAGCTCGGAAGACTGAATTAGCCACACAACCTGATAAATGCTGATGTGTAATTTCAGGAGGCACAAAGACTTGTAGTTAAATATCTCTATTTAAATAATCTTTTTTAGTCAGCTTTCTTCTGGAACAGCCCACATGCCTGTACTTTCTGCTTGTTTTCTTCTTTTCATTCCATGGTGTGTGTGTGAGAGAGAGGGAGGAGTAAAGCAAGCAAATGTATACATTCTCTGTCCAAACCCTTAAACCAATAGGGCATCATGGTACAGAATGGCCTCTGATTCAAAACCAATCCCAAACAGCCATACTTCACACCAATGGGATTCCAGTACAACTCCACCTCTAGTTACTGGTTTATTTTCAGACCTGGCCCCAAAACCATTTGTTGAATGAAGCTTGCCAGCTGGGCAGTTTGGCCTCCATGTGGGGGTTGAATGAGAGAGTATGTCCTGCAGAGAATCACTTGCCTAACTGGTTTTAGGCACTTCCCCTGACCCTGCCATAAAATTCACTTCCTGAGTCAGTCCTAAAGACTCAAATCGGAGTGGGGTTGGTAAGACATGCAAGCATATCAAAGAAATAAAACATTAATATTACATTTGCTTTGTCTGACTTACAACTAAAGATACAGAAAATTATCAACGTATCAACGTATTGGAATTTCCTGTCAACCCAAGCTGGATATATGGACAAAATGTAGGATCTTTATAAAATAAAAACTTTATTCTCACAAACTGCTCTGTTGCACTGTGAAGCTCCAAAGAGCACAAAAGGCATAAAGACGTTGCCAGGCAATCCAAGTAATCAAAGACCCAATACAGAATCCAAAACGAGGCCAAAAAACAGAACACATGTTCAAAATATCCAAAAATCATAAACACAGAATAATCACAGTAACTCAAAAGAACTCCTAAGTGCATTAAAATGAACTACATGGAACTGTGGGAGACCCTCTGGAGCAGGTTGCCTCGCCTCTTGGGAGACCATCCACAACATTTATGGAACATCACCAAGGCTATGGAACATAAACACAATTAATAGCAAATAAATTTAAAGAAAGTTAATACTTAGAATCAAAAATTAACAAAGACTTAAAAAGTAACTGGGATGAGCCAGGATATAACATAAAGTCATCTGATCACTAACCACATCCTCATCATTATGAAATAATTTTGACAAATAACCATTAACGCCAAGGTAATCAATATACAGACCAATTTTTGTTAGAATGAATTTTTTTTAATGAAATCTTCATTTTAATCAATTCTTTTTTTTGGCTCTGGCCAATTTTATGTAGAACAAATGTTAATTAAAAAAACCTCATTACACCGAATTCCATTTTTTTAAGTAATTTTTCATAAAAAAAAGCAGTAGAATGCATATATTTTCTTCTGTACTTGACCCAAAAATTGTCATTCAGCCACTCCAATGAATAGCCAGTTAGATTGCACAATTATGTCACTTGGTTTATTCAACAGTTGTCACACTTTTGCAGCAGAGCTGAGCTCGAGAAGGGTTACTGCAGACTGGAGGCACTATGGGTGTGTCTAGGTGCGTAGTGCCTGTCAATCAAATTTTAATTCAGCTGTACTTGGGGAGTTCTGGAGGTTCCCCACATTTGGACTCTGACACTTATTTCCAGGTTTGTCAAGGTCTAGTTTGACTTCACTAAGCACACTGATCAGTCTGAGCATTCATTTTTGGCTTGCTCTTTAACAAAAGTGCTGACTGCAGAGATTCCCTCCTATTTATGCTACTATTAAAAATCCAACGTGTTTCATAAATTTGCAGAAATTTCACCCTATGAACACCTGTAAACCATAATTTAAAAAAAAATGTTGCATTTGTGATTGGAAATGTATAGATTCTTATTTATGAATGTGACCTTTATTTTCTCAAACATTATGTATTATTATATAAACTGCTCAAAAAAATTAAAGGAACACTTTGAAAACACATCAGATCTCAATGGGAAAAAAAAATCCTCCTGGATATCTATACTGATATAGACTGGGTAATGTGTTAGGAACGAAAGGATGCCACATCGTTTGATGGAAATGAAAATGATCAACCTACAGAGCCCTGAATTCAAAGACGCCCCAAAAATCAGAGTGAAAAAATTATGTGGCAGGCTAGTCCATTTTGTCAAAATTTAATTGCAGCAACTCAAAATTGTACGCAGCACTTTGTATGGCCCCTGTGTTCTTGTATACATGCCTGACAACATCGGTGCATGCTGCTAATGAGATGACAGATGGTGTTGTGGGGGATCTCCTCCCAGATCTGGACCAGGGCATCACTGAGCTCCTGGACAGTCTGAGGTGCAACCTGGTGGCATTGGATGGACCAAAACATAATGTCCCAGAGGTGTTCTATTGGATTTAGGTCAGGAAAGTGTGGTGGCCAGTCAATGGTATCAATTCCTTCATCCTCCAGGAACTGCCTGCATACTCTCACCACATGAGGCCAGGAATTGTCGTGCACCAGGAGCCACTGTACCAGCATAGGGTCTGACAATGGGTCCAAGGATTTCATCCTGATACCTAATGGCAGCCAAGGTGCCTTTGTCAAGCCTGTAGCGGTCTGTGTGACCCTCCATGGATATGCCTCCCCAGACAATCATTAACCCACCACCAAACTGCTCATGCTGAATGATGTTACAGGCAGCATAATGTTCTCCATGGCTTCTCCAGACCCTTTCACTTCTGTCACGTGCTCAGGGTGAACCTGCTCTCATCTGTAAAAGCACAGGGCACCAGTGGTGCATCTGCCAATTCTGGTATTCTATGGCGAATGCCAATCGAGCTGCATGCTGCTGGGCAGTGAGCTCAGGGCCCATTAGAGGACATGGGGCCCTTGGGTCACCCTCATGAAGTCTTTCTGGTTGTTTGGTCAGAGACATTCACACCAGTGGCCTGCTGGAGGTCATTTTGTAGGGCTCTGGCAGTGCTCATCCTGTTCCTCCTTGCCCAAAGGAGCAGATACTGGTCCTGCTGATGGGTTATGGACCTTCTATGGCCCTCTCCAGCTCTCCTAGAGTAACTGCTTGTCTCCTAGAATCTCCTCCATGCCCTTGAGACTGTGCAGGGAGACACAGCAAACCTTCTGGCAATGACATGTATTGATGTGCCATCCTGGAGAAGTTGGACTACCTGTGCAACCTCTGTAGGGTCCAGGTATCGCCTCATGCTACCAGTAGTGACACTGACTGTAGCCAAATGCAAAACTAGTGAAGAAACAGTCAGAAAAGATGAGGAGGGAAAAATGTCAGTGGCCTCCACCTGTTAAACCATTCCTGTTTTGGGGTCATCTCATTGTTGCCCCTCTAGTGCATCTGTTGTTAATTTCATTAACAACACAGCAGCTGAAACTGATTAACAACCCCCTCTGCTACTTAACTGACCAGATTAATATCCCATAAGTTTCATTGACTTTATGCTATACTCTGATTAAAAAGTGTTCCTTTAATTCTTTTGAGCAGTATATATTACTAAGGGGGCAAGTCCTGCTAGGGAATCCATTCTCGGACGAGTTTATCCATTCCCGGGTATCCCGGGCTTCCCAGGATGACACAGTGCACGGGCATCTCACATGTGAACGGTTTTAGAACGACCAACACTTATTTTTAATAAAACTATACTGCAGTATGATGACACTAATAAAACATTAACCTTATCTACAAGCAGTTCATGCTGTCATATGTCATACATGCTGTCACATGTATCTAGTTCAGGTGTGCCCAATGTGTCGATCGCGATCGACCGGTAGATCGCAAAGGTAGTGCAGGTAGATCACGTTGCATTCAAAAAAAAATTTTTTTAAAACGTTAGTCTATCATATATCCTCCATATGGCATTTGCCTCTTGATTGACATACAGGCCAGTCTGAGATCTTCTAACACACTGGTCATCCCACACGCACGATCAAACGCGCGAGCTACTGCAAAACTCCGGCTGTGATCTAGTTAGCCTTCCAATTTATATCGACTAAAGAAGGGATTTAAAAAAAAAATTGTTTGGGGAAGGTATGGGCTTTATGTGGAATTAGAAGAGGATTTTTTCTCTCACAATGTCACAATCGAAGTGCGTTTGTCGGATCTGTCAATCTATCATTGCTATTCCAAAGAAGGAAAATGTGGAAAGGCACTTTCGAACTGTTCATAAAAACTACGAAACTGACTTCCTTCCAAAAAGCGATCTGAGAAAGAGAGAGGGGAGAGAACTAGTTTTACTGTCAAACAATGCAAAGAGTACGCGACACGTGTTTCACCCTAATTCTGGACTCACCAGGGGTACACACTCATTGCACCCCCTCTCGGGAATCGAATCTCGGACGTCAGCGCTAGAGGCGAATATATATACTTTTTAATTTAGGTAGATCATTTCGACCTGGTTATTTTAAAAGTAGCTCGTAAGCCGAAAAACTGTGGGCACCCCGATCTAGTTAGTTGCGAATAAGAGTATAGAAAGCATAACTTGTCCAGCGTGCGGTCGTCCAGGCGAGAGCGTACTTCGTGCAGAGTACACCAGCTGCTGAGAAAGCACGCTTTGCCTCCACTGAGGTAGGCAGCACAGTCATCAGATACAGATACCCTTGTTCTAAACAACGCCCGCGCTTGCCGTTGCTGTGAAACACCGCCATTTCAGCTTTTACTGATGCATCCAGTTTCTTGTCATCATTCTGTGATGGCAAGTTTCTTGGCACAAATAATGAGGATGCAACAGACTGATGCATTGCAATTTCAAGTTGCTGTTCAAAGCTGTTGTCTGAGACGTCAATGAAGTCTTCAGTTTTCAACTATAACTCTGTTATTTCTTGATCGATTTTTACACTTTTACATGCTATATATGCAAACTTGGCCGTTCCCGTTCCCGAATGCGGGGATGAAAAATGTCCAGTAAACGGGAGCCCGGGATTAGATTCCCTAAATCATACTTGGCACCTTGACCTTCAGCTAACTAAATCACCTAAATACAAACATTGGTGTTATGAATAGATGATTTTTTTTAATAGATTGTTCCTGTGAAAGAAAGTTTACTTGATAAAAAATAAAATGACTCTTGATATAAAAAACCATGACTTTCCTGATATTTTAGTTTATAATTTAAAAGCAGAATAAGAATCTGAAAATCTAACAACATCACTTTAAAGTTTGATAAATTCTGAAAAGAATAATACCAAACATATATAAGTAGGTTTTAAAATAAGCCTGATTTAAAGCGTGACAAAAAAACATGACATAAAAATGTCACATAAAATTGTTGCACAAATCGTTACACTTTTAGGCTTAGGATTTTATATATAGAAAGTAGATATATATTATTTATTATTTCTATTTTTTATTACGTAAAACTTTTCCAGGTTAAAAAAAGGGTAACTCACAAAAGAACAGAAGGCTGCCAGAGAGAGCCGGTCAGTCCATTTGGCGATGTCAGCCAAGGTGGGGCGTTTATGAAAGTTAAGGGGCATTATGGACACAGAGGGGCACCATTTATGTAATTCAAGTGGCACTCCAAACACACTAAGGGGAACCTGCAGTCCCCCACCACCCCAGACCTCAAAGTCATATAATACTGTCTGCGTTCAATAGACACCAAAGGGGTGCCATTTTTGTAACTAAAGTAATGTACAGAGAACTTCTCACTACCATTGATGCTAGCAATAAAAAATAGACTTTGCCATCAAGTTCAGCATTCTGTAGTTATCTTTGCCAATGTAAAGAACATGCTATGTTCCAGTTCCATTATAACAATGTCCATTTTCTAGCAAATTGGTTTTTCAGTCCTGAGCGCTTCGTTCAAATGGAATCTGATCTGTACTACACAGCTTCCTGTCATCACAAGGAGAAGAACACCTGCTCATGTGATCTTGGGTGTGCAATAGATTTATCATATTTGCAAAGTTAAACATGCCCAAAGCCACTTTCGAAACCACTGAAATGTATGCCACTTCAAAAAGTACTGCTATATTGAGCCTTCATCTGATTTGGCAAAATTGCTGTATGGCATCCTAATTGGTGATTAAATATGGCATTGAGATTCATTTGCTTTATTTAAACATAAATCGCCATAGTTATTATGACATCCAACCAAATGATGTCACTTGTACTAGAAGCAGACCTTTAAAACCTGCAAACTTGCTCGTTTTCAGTTAAGTCAACTTAAAGTAGCTGCATAACAACAAATTTTCCTCAGAATCATTTTGTAACGCTTAAAAACGTATTCCATTTGAATAAAGTCAACTTAAGGTAATAGGGTAATGATAATATACCTTAGAAATTTCAGTCAGTAGTTAATTAAAGAATATCAACCCTTTCATATTATTTCCACACATTCAGTTTTATACTTGATAATGTGGCACACAATAAATTTTAAGTTAATCTTATTAGAAATAGGTACGTAAAACCATAAAAGCTACAGATTTGGAGTAATGTCAGCTAGGTGACTAATAGCAACATACCCCAAAAATAATTTTTTGAGTGTGTGATTTACTCCTTCATTCCCAAGAGGTTAACCAGGGATTCTGTGCTGTGATTTTGTGAGGGTGTGTGTCTGCGTGCAGGTGGCCAACAATGGACTAGTGTCTCACCAGCGCTGGCTCTGGCCTTGAATCTGATAATGTCATGCCTCCTGCAACCCTGCATGAGAATAAGCTGGTTTGGAAAAATGGATAAATGAAATATATGGACATGCTGCTTTCCTTAATACTTTAATCCCTGTTCACTTCTATGCTAGGATGACTTCTACATGTTTGTTCACCCTGATTAACATTTTCTCTGCACTTTCAGGCTCTCAGATTCTTTCCACACTCCAGGCATGCTGACACTTTGATCCTCTTTGATTTTCTTAATTTGTTTCCTGCAACATCTTCTCTCTGACAATGTAGTTTTGTCATCTGATAGCCTTCCTTTTATATGCAAATGGAATTTTGCAGAAAATGATATATGATAATAATGTCTCTCTCATCAGCAGATATTTGTTTTCTTCATTATTTCAAAGTGATATCTTGTCGCTTGCTCTCGCCTTCTGAAGCCTATCCTGGCAGCACTGACACAAGGTAAAAACCAGCACTAGTGTGTCAGCCTGTTTATTGAAAGGCTATCTTATATGCTGATTGTGTCTCCAATCACCAACACATCCCGAGAGGAATGAAAAAGCTAAGCGAAAAGGGACGGGTGTACAAATTCCACTCAGACAATGTTGTGAAGTTGTAGGGAAGGAGCATTAAACTTTGTGCCACACACTGGTAGCAAATGTTTTTAGCTGTTCTTTACTTTCATGCCTTCAAATAAACAACAATCAGGCTCATCAAATGTCTAAAGGTGTAGCTTCCTACTGATATTTGGTGTCAGGCCAGTCAGTCATTGTCTAATCCGTTTAGTCCTGAAGAGGGTTGCAGGAGGTGGTGCAGTCTATACCAGCTAGCAAGACAGGAATGAAAACTGGAGAGGGTGCCAGTCCATCACAGGGCGAACACACATACACACACCAATCAAGCACTTTATTGCTGCCAATCCACCTGACCAACCTGCATGTCCTTGGACTGTGGGAGGAAACCCAAGCAGACTTAATGAGGACATTGAAATGCAGGGAGAACCTGAGACATGAACCCTAGTCTTCTTACTGTGAGGCAGCAGTGCTATCACTGCAGCACCCTACTTGGTGTCGGGATTTCATTAAATTGGATGGCTTTCCTTTTACCAACAGTTTAATGGCCAGCATTCAATTTTAGCTCTTCCTTTTACTGTCACATCATCCCTATTGGCAGCATTTGAATACAAATAATGACATATCATTTGATTCATCCATCAGTTTCCATTTCATTCAGTCTTGAGTTTCACTACACAGGATCTGAAATCCTTTCCATCAATGTTTGCCTCTTTTCTGTAGGGTGTGTGGTTGTTGCTTTATTTCAACGGAAGCTTCAGCTCCAGGCCAGCAAACCCAGTTGAGGAGAGTGGTGACATGTTGCATGTTGGTCAGGCATGCAAGTCCAAATTTTGCTGTACTCTGAACACATGACAGTAATACGTATAGCAGTTTACTATGTGTAGTGTGAAAGCGCTTACCCAGTCTGGAACAGGATTAATTCGGGTTATAGTCAAAGCACCTTTTCTATGTCATCTCCACAGTTTAAAGCAGATGAGAAGCTTCTGTATTTCTTCTCAAACTTCTAATATCTGCATACACACAGCCATTTACACTGCACAACATTTTTTTTGAAAAGTCTAGCTTCCTGAAAAGTTGCTGATTGTGACAGGTACAGTACCTACTAGGTATGCACAAATATAGTTTTGGTTTTACTGCATCATGTAGGAACTCTGTGAAATAAATGTTTAAATGTTTACTGTCAATAACGTATTTAGTCACGTTTATGTTTCGCATAAGCTATTAAATCCAACAAAATTAAAAGTGTTTTGCTCCTGCTTTTCTTTTGTATTCAGTGTCTGGTGAGTCACGTTGCAGTGTCCAACAGTAGTCAGCAAGTATTGACGGATTCCAGTTGCCCTGGTAGCATTTCTCCATCGTAGCAATGTCCTGGTGAAACCTTTCACCATGTTCGTCACTGACAGCACCGAGATTTTCCTGGAACTAACATTTTATGGAGTGGCCAGTTCTGTCGAGAATAGTGCAACTCTTTGACACAGCTTTCCCATTCACAGATGAAACATCAGTATTTTGTATAGCTGAGCTGCAGTCCTAGTAACAGAGCAACAACTTTAAGATCTCCGTAGATATTCCAGTTGTACCTGCTATACTGAACGTGCTTCAGCAACAGTTCCATATTCTCACACGTTTCTTTCATGTGTGCTGCATAGCCAACAGGTACTGAAGGATAAACGTGGCCATTTTGTAGCAGAACAGCTTTTAGGCTTAACACTGATGAATCAATGAAGAGACGCCACTCTTCCGGGTTGTGATCACAACCCAAGACCAAGAAAAATCCTTCAATGTCACAACAGAAATAGAGACAGTTGACTTGTGCAAAATATTTGGTTATATCATGATGTCGGCTTCAAAACACAGAAATTTTCATACCTGGTGACAGCAAACACCATTCCTGCATTCTCGAACCCAGCAGCTCGGTTTTTGCTTTTGACAGACCCAAATCACTCACCAAATCGTTCAATTCGGACTGTGTTATCAGATGTGGATCACCTGATGAGCACGGTTCAAAATCCGGGTCAATGTCACTGTCAGTACCCTGCATTGCAGTGTGACAATTAAGAGTCCAAGACATTATAAAGGTTTGGGGCAACCACCCATATATTGTTTTTCCCAGCTGCAAAAGGGTTTTTCGTATCAAAAGCACGATGTGCATATCACCAAGTCCAAAACAGAACTAACTATAGTAGCCCAAGATGGAGGCATTAAAGATCTGGAGAGGAAATGATGTCATCAGAATGGCCGGAACCAGAAGTGACGTCAGCAAAGGGGCCGGCTTTGGAAGTGACGTCACCAAAGGGGCCGGCTTCAGAAGTGACATTTTTTGAGGTGCCGGAACCTTGCAGGATTTCCCGGGAAAGGTCTGTAGGGAACTGAGAAAGACAGTCAGCGCACTCTGCTGCCCCCCAGTCAGATATTTTATTACACTTACTCAGACTCTTTAGCTGCCTCCTACTCGCACGTGTGTGACAGCAGTTTCTTCATCTGGTTCGTCTAAGGTCCAATCCACTGGTGGTTTCGGAATTGGAAGACTGTCGTCATGTGGCACAGGTCTCATTGCTGAAGGCATATTAGGATATTCAATTGACTTCTTGTTTTTGGCAGAGAAACCAGACACATTAGTCAAACAGAAGTAACAGTACATCACATGGTCTTTCTGTTCTCGCCATATCATCGGAACAGTAAACAGCATTGTCTTTCGAGTGCCTCTGAGCCAGGCTCTCAGACTGTGTGAAGCGCCCATTCCTTGTCTTGATCACCAGTTTTGCAGCCAAAATACAGATGATAAGCTTTCTTCACAAGAACAGTCCTATCCAACATCTCTGAGGCGCAAGTGTATATTCGCCACAGATATAGCAGAATGTATTGCGGCTGTTACGACATTGACAAGACATATCGCCCGACACCAAACCGTCTATAGCATCAAGCTTACTCACTGTTATGGTGCTACAGATACTATACTGTACTTTACTATACTGATACTATACATACACACTATCTATATGAACCAAATGAGCAGGATCGGTATATGCAAGCCACCTTTATAGCATGCGGAGACAGTGTCAAGCTCGTTCAGACCTGCCCAGGCATACCCAGGATGTCAACTTCCACGGAACAGCTTCCAACCTGGCCTGATTCCATGCCTGGAAATGCCCAGGCTGCACAAACCGTTGTTGATAAGTCACTTATGGGAGTGAAAATGTTTGGATACAAATATAAGAAAAAATCATGATAAAACTGAAACGGTATGGGATGGGTAAATTTTGATGTGATATTCGTGATCAGCACCCAAAAATCTATAAGAAACACCCAACAGTGTTCAAGAAGCAAAAACTTTGTTGTGCAGTGTTATTGATGGCTTATCCCATGGCTTCCCTTCTAATCAAAAAGTGTTCCTTTTTGAAATCCATTATTTAGCCATTAATTTATGTGTAACACAAATAATGACCACTTTGCAGCACAAGTACAGCAATTGTCAAATACAATAAATGTATTTATTAAAATGTGTAAAAGTACATTTTCTATATCGGCTTTCAAAAATGCAGGGATGTACAAAGCAGAGTGCTTAATAACAACAACATTAATAATAATAATAATATTCATAAATCTCAAGAAAATGTTGTTCACACAAAAATAAAAACGATTAAATATGTTCCCACAATTACTTAACATTACCAACATTAAAACAACAGAATCTTTAAAAGAGCATATATAAACCTAGAAGGAAACACCGAGAACTTTTTTGAAAACTGACAACTGAATTATAATACTTGGCCGGAAAACTAACAGCAACCAAACACAGCCCATCATTTGATTCTGTGGTTCTTCAGGTCTGACTTGCTCTGACTTGGTCCTCTGCTGCTGCTGCTGCGTGAATGAAATTGTGAACCCTGAATAACCCCACACAGAAAAATCTCCAGTGGTAATTTAACATTTGAAAGTATAAATATGAAAAGATTGTTCTCAGATTGTATATATACAGTTTTATGTGTTAGTTTATTTTCTGGAGAATTTGTTGTGCATTGCCCTTTCAGCATGACCCCAAAGCCAATGTCCAACTCAACACTTAACAGTTTCTGAAAATGCAGTCTACCACCATTCACTTCACTTTACAGGTTATATTTCTACTAGTTTTACTACTATTGATAGTACTACTACTTTGGGTTCACTTCTCTGAGTGACAGTGATGCTGGGAAAATACTGAGCTGGACTGACAAGCTGTTTTTTCCAGTCCCCTCGTAGTGCCAGTCCTAGGTTCTTCACAAATATAATTCAATTCAGTTTATTTTTGTATAGCTCACTTCACAAAGCACAGGCTCAAAGTGCAGTAACTAGTTTACAAATTACATAATGCACACACATTACAATACAGATTAGTTTAAACACTCAGCAATTTCAAACTGACTGACATGAGTGGATCCTAACAATATACAGTATTGACATTAACATTATCATTGAGATATGGTCGGTTTTCAACAGAGAAGAGGAAAATATAAACTTCCAACAACAACAACATCCATGAATAAAATAAACCTCTGAGCGTTCATGGTCAGATATAACAAAGTCCAAGACATTCAGGACTCAGGCTGCCCATTCTTTACTATCACGTTTACTTGTAGCCAGTCTAATAAGACAGAATAATTTCAGCTTTGTATTCTAAATACTCTCGAATATTTCTTATTCATTTACAATAGATAGATAGATAGATAGATAGATAGATAGATAGATAGATAGATAGATAGATAGATAGATAGATAGATAGATAGATACTTTATTAATCCCAAGGGGAAATTCACATAATCAAGCAGCAGTATACTGATACAAAAAAACAATATTAAATTAAATAATAATAAAAATACACGTAAAAGCAGACAATAACTTTGAGTAATGTTAGCATTTACTCCCCCGGGTGGAACTGAAGAGTCGCATAGTGTGGGGGAGGAACAATGAGCAAGAAATGAGTTTAGAAGTAATGCAGTGGTGCCTAGTGCCATAGCAAGATACTGAGAAGAGAAACAAATTAGATTAGGATTAGTAATTATGTTCATATTTAATTGACTGCTTAGATTTTTATACAAATGACTAAAAAGCAGAAATGCAATAAGAACAGGCAATCAGGAACTCTACTCAGGGTATGATAGACTCTGGTTGGGAGTCTTCAGCCTTGCATTTTAAAAGTGGAAAAGGAAGAGGCATCTCTTAAATCTCTATGAAGGCAGATCATTACACTGCTTTGGGGCCCTGTTGCTAAAACATCAACCTCACACTGTTGTTTAATTAATCCCTCGAATCCATAGTACACCGGTATCTTGATATCTTAAAGCACAAGCTGGTTTGCAAGTAATGATACATTCAGAGAGGTAAATAGGGCCTAGGTCATTTAAGGCTTTATATGTAAGAATTTTAAAATTAGCCCTAAGCTTAACTAGAAACAAGGGTATTGACTTAAAAACTAGAGTTATGTGATTGTACTTTCTAGTTCTTGTACTCATTCTTGTGGCAGCATATTCAACAGAACACATTGAAGTAATTAATCCTGCTAGAATAAAGGTATGAATAAACTTCTCAATAATTCCTCCAGTATGCTCTAGGTCTGCTCTGGGTCTTTTTCAAGTGGACTATGGCTTTTACATCTCTCAAGTAAGGCACCCATGGGGCATCCAAACTGCATGCCCAATCCAGAGAAGAGGTCCAGCTCTGGGGTCTTCAAAAATTGCTGAGATCTTCACCCTTTCACTGAGAGTACACACCAGCTATCCTTCGCAGGACCCTCCTTTTAACAGTTCATAGTTGTTTGTCATTTATTAAATCAAAAGAGACATAATCCAAAGCCAGTCTCTGAGAGCACTTTACTACTGTACTGTTCCTAAAGGAAAAACCACATTTCAATTACTAAACCACTGAAGTGCTGCAAAGATGTTGGAATTCCAGATGTATGTAATGCTGTATGTCAGTGCAAAGTGGGAAGGACAGTGAAAATGTCATTTTTCCTTCAAAAATGTACATTATCCAAAGATATGGGTCATAAGCTTATAAATGAAAGAGATGAATTTGAATGTAGGAATGCCAGGTTGTGGTATGGCTGTTTGTCATTTTGTTTTCATTAATTTTAGTTTGCACATGGTTTTACTTCAAAAATGATTTACTTCTGTTTCACTATTTACATTTTGTGATTGGCTTTGTGGATCGCAGATGTCCTTAGTTTGAACAGCTTTCTCAGTCATTGCTATGCATGCAGGTGTTAATGCCATTCATATGCATGTCCGCCACGCATATTCTGCCTGTTAATTGTTGAGAAATTCAATTAAATTCTTTCTTTGTCTTTTGATGTTGTTGTGCTGACATTGGTTAATTTCCGACTCTGATGAATTGTTGCTTCCTACGCGGCTGCTTTTGCCAGACGCTTGATTGCAAATTCCCAGCAACACCATCTTTTTTAAGGTCAGAAGAAGCATTTGTTTCTGTTCATTAGAAAGTCACAAGAAATGATGAAATGTACAATTTAAGGATAAAGGATTTGGACTTTTCAGCCTAGAAGTTCTTTGTCCTTTTGGTTTGCTTGACCATTATTGATATAGTCAGGTATTTTCTTCGTTACTTAAAAAGAGAACTCTACAGCAAGATCTTATTATATATGATAAAATACCAGTAATGGCGTGCAGTGCAGTGAATCCACTTGACTTGAGCATTCCTAGTTTTCATCCTTTTTCTCTGTATGTTTAGCATTCGTTTGCTCAGAGGTTGATGCGCTTACTGCTTCCTGAACAGCTATTCTTTTCTCCACCCTAGCGGCCCGCTTCTTCTTTGCTTTTGTTGGCATGTTTTCGCATTAAACCTGATTAAGTCAATTTTTTTGTTACAATTACTTAATACGTTTTACTTAATTTTTCACTTAAGATGGCGCTTAAATGTTCAATCTGCCTCAAGAATGATTTAAGATTAAAAGAGGTAGAGGAAGTGATGGCGAAGGTGGTAGGGATGAGAACGGTGCCCTACACATGTGCCACAGCCGCTGTGCGCTGCTGAGAGTTGATTCTACAGTAAAATAAAATAAAAATAAAAGGAGTAATAAAAATCATCACCCCAAATGTGGACAGTAGAGGTCACGTAGTATATGTGTACCAAATTTCAGGTCAATAGGTCAAACGGTTTGCAAGCTACAGATGATTTAAAATCCTGGACAGACAGACAGCCACGGTAGCGTATTATATAAGAAGATAAATTTGTCTGAACTTTATGAAAAAGCTGGCTAAAACCTTCATAAAAATACTGTATTTGTTATTGAGCTATTTAATTAGTATTCTTGGGAAAATGACTTCTCAAAATGTATTTAGTAATCAGATTGTTTTCTGACTATTATTCTGCTTACCACAAACAATTTTTAATCTTTATTGCTGAAAAAAAAAAATGTGGGATTGCCCATTTATAGATAGGTCTGTTTGACTATAATATTAAGTGGTAAACATATTTTGTAGGTAACTGTCCTCTTCCCATTACCATTACATTCTAAATTATTTAAACATGACCCTTATCATTTGAGTAACAACTAAATATTTCTAGTTCAGATAACAAAACAGTTTGAATTCAATAGCGTAGGGAAGTATACAGCAGCATCTGCAGACATGCAGTGAAACTGCAATCTACACTAATTCTACTTAAATGACAAGAAGCTTCCAAAATGGTACTGTAAAATGAGAAAATGTTTTAGTATTTACAATATATTTTTCCTGCTAGATTTCAGTGAAAATATTCATACAACCTAATGTTATGAATTGCAGCGTTCAGTGTGGCAATAGGGGGATGCAGGCCTCAGATATAACTCTAGACTCAGACCTGGACTTCACTAGTCTGCCTAAACATAGGCCACAACTCAGGAAGTCTGGCCCCAAATTAAAAAGGCAGCCTTTCAGGCCTACACTGGGCCATGATTTATTTCAGACTTTAATAGTTCAAAAAGACAGCTTAAATTCTAAAATGCCCTTTATGGGGAGAGGGAAAGTGTAAAAGATCAACGCAAATTGTCAGTTCAAAGCAATGTTCTTTAAATTCAAACAATATGACAAATATTCAAAACAAATAAACAAAACCATGTTATGATCAGAAGTGAATTTTAATTTTTTGCATTTTTCCCTGGCCTTATAAAGCAACCAATAATTGGTCTTTGTGAAGCCAAGGAAACACAATGGTTTCATTTATTTCTTGTTTAGATAAGATTTTAATATTGTTTATAGTAAGCATGTTTTGCAGCAGCACCATTTTTTGTGTGCATTCTGTTTCATCTGGTAGCCAAGCACTGGCTAGGCAAGGAATGCCAGATGTGTTCAGCACCTGATATCACCAGGTCAAGACTATAAAAATATCAGCATGGTACTCTGGGCAAAACAAACAAACCTCACTAGTGTTTCAATCTGATTTTTGATGATGAATTCTTTTGGTAAATGAGTACGACTTTTGTCTTACGTTTTCCCTCTGGTTACATGAAATTATTTTGGTTGTTGACTTCTTTGCTACATTCTTTGATTTACGATTTTGGTTTGGCATCCTGATCTTGTTTTTTGGAGTATTGTCTTGCTGGTATTATTGTTTTTTATGTTCCTTAAACCCTGATCCTTCTCTCGATTCTATTGTTTCAGTCCTGCAACAGTGCTTTAGAGTCCAAGTGAGACCTACATAGACAATAGATTAACAAACTTATTTTAGACATGTATTTCTTTATCTTCGATGAAACTGCATCTTTGGCTATATATATTACTGTTCTTAATAAAGGAGAGGAAGAAAAAGTAATAATTCTAGAAATGATAGAGAAACCTTTTGCCTTTTGTGAGTCTGGGAAAAATGAACTTTAGCCATTTTTCTCATTTTAAGAGTTTCTTAGCTGTTCCTATAGTAGTTCATGATCTGGAGTTTTTGGTATTGATTGACTACAGGGACTGCCGAGAACTTTATTACTACAGCTTTACTGAGACGTTAGATATCCCTCAGATTCTATTAAGAATTAAACCCCTGGTGGTTTTGATTGACAGCACTTTGACTGGGAAAGGGATTTTGGAAAACACAACTGTTTTATTTGGAGTCTTATGTACAGAAACTTCGACATTTTTTGTCACTCACTCACCTATTCCTCAAATAATTTTGGAGTTTCTCTGGTTGCTGCAACAACAACCAACAAAAGATTGGAACAAGTCATTCAGTGCAGCCTATATTGCCAAAAAGACTGTGTAAAACAAGTCCTTCCACCAGTTCTTCAATGTAACTATGTAGAAATTCCACCTAGTGGTTATGAGCATTAGCAGAATGTGTTTAGCCAGCAGAAGTCTTTGTTACTGCCCCCATATCGACAATATAACTAGCCCCTTAATTTGTAATCTGCTGCTCCACTTCCTGTGAGGAAAATGTATACCTTGTCTAAACCTGAAAGTGAAGTGTTAGAAATGTATATTCAAGAGAATTTACATTCCTATATAAATTCTGCTACTACTCAGTGGAGTCGTTTAAAAAACAACAAAATGGACTAACGAAAACCAAAATTGGAAATCATAAAGACAGAAACAAGAAATTCAATGAATTCAATTCAACTCACAGATAATAATTCTTTCTTAATGAATCTACGAAAGACCTGCTCCTCAGTCAAAAGTATAAAAGCTCAGGGCAGTCGCTCCAATGTGACGTAAAAGTAACACAGTTGCTTGGGGTTCTACCTACAGAAAACAAGGAACAAAGGCACAATACATAAATTCGAAATAAAAAATAAATAATAACAAAAATTACATAACTTAAAAAACTTGTGAACTCTTTATTTTAGGTACTGACACAATGCCTCTATTGCTCATTTACTCTTATATAACAAGACCTTAACAAAGGCTTCTTTTGGCGTTCATAACACTTATAAAACACCAGTAGATAGGCTATTCAATTCTGTGCAGTGTGGCATATTGACATGAAGGTAAAACTGCTTGTAAATATGAAGGATTCATAGATCTTATACTAAACATGTAATATCAAGAGACATATGTCTCAGAAAGCCACCTCAGACCAGCCAAGTGAAGTTTTGTTAGTGGGTCACATTGCAGGGATGAATAAACACTTTTCTGATGCTTTGCGAGTCTTATGAAGACCCACATAAATGTTTGTTAAGGATTTGTTACATAATATTAAATGAGTAATACAGGCATTTTTGCCGTACCTAAAGTGTTACAAAAAAAATGTGAAAATTATGTTCAAAAACAACAGAAATAACCAAGAAAAGGAAAGCTAATATAAGTAAGTAAATTTTATTTATAAAGCGCCTTTCACGGACAAGAAGTCACAAAGCACTGTACAATATAAGAAAAAACAAAAAGAAAAAGATGAAGCTACGCAAAACATAGACACATTAAGATACAGTCATATGAAAAAGTTTGGGAACCCCTCTCAGCCTGCATAATAATTTACTCTACTTTCAACAAAAAAGATAACAGTGGTATGTCTTTAATTTCGTAGGACCATCTGAGTACTGGGGTGTTTTCTGAACAAATATTTTTAGTGAAGCAGTACAACTCGAAGACACATGATATCCGATATGATGTTCCACAAGACTCTATCCTGGGTCCGCTGCTGTTCTCAATCTATATGCTTCTGTTAGGTCAGATTATCTCAGGTTACAACATGAGTTACCATAGCTATGCTGATGACACACAGCTGTACTTATCAATAGCACCTGATGACACCGACTCTCTTGATTCACTAACACAATGTCTGACTTGTATCTCAGAATGGATGAATAGTAACTTTCTCAAGTTAAATAAAGAGAAAACTGAAATCTTAGTGATTAGCAATAATGGATACAATGAGGCTATTAGTAATAAACTGGATACATTAGGATTAAAAGTCAAGACGGAGGTAAAAAGCTTAGGGGTAATTGTTGACAGTAATCTGAATTTTAAATCACATATTAATCAGATCATTAGGACAGCATTTTTTCACTTAAGAAACATAAGTAAAGTTAGACCTCTTATATCACTGAAAGATGCTGAGAAATTAGTTCACGCGTTTGTTTTCAGTCGACTAGATTACTGTAACGCACTCCTCTCTGGACTACCCAAAAAAGATATAAATCGTTTGCAACGAGTGCAGAATGCAGCTGCTAGAATCCTAACTAGGAAAAGAAAATCTGAACACATTACTCCAGTTTTGATGTCACTACACTGGTTACCTGTGTCATTCAGAACTGACTTTAAAATTCTGCTTATGGTTTATAAAGCCTTAAATAATCTCGCTCCATCTTATATATCGGAATGTCTGACACCCTATATTCAAATCGTAACCTTAGATCCTCAAATGAGTGTCTCCTTAGAATTCCAAGAACAAAGCTTAAAAGAAGTGGTGAGGCGGCCTTCTGCTGCTATGCACCTAAGGTCTGGAATAGCCTGCCAATAGGAATTCACCAGGCAAATACAGTAGAGCAGTTTAAAACACTGCTGAAAACATATTACTTTAACATGGCCTTTTTATAACTTCAATTTAATTTAATTTAACTTAATCCTGATACTCTGTATGTTCAATTCATCATAATAACTATTCATGGTGGCTCTAAAATCCGTACTGACCCCTACTCTCTTTTCTGTTTCTTTTTCCGGTTTCTTTGTGGTGGCGGCCTGCGCCACCTCCACCTACTCATAGCTTCATGATGCTCCAACAACGATGGATGGATTTAAAGGCAGAAGTCTACGTGACCATCATCATCATCATCAAGCCCTTCCGTGAGAATCCTAAATCCAAAGAGGACTGTTTCATTTATGTTAGGTAGAATGCCCAGAGGGGACTGGGTGGTCTCATGGTCTGGAATCCCTACAGATTTTATTTTTTCTCCAGCCATCTGGAGTTTTTGTTTTTCTGTCCCCTGGCCATTGAACCTTACTCTTATTCGATGTTAATTAATGTTGATTTATTTTGTTTTCTTATTGTGTCTTTTATTTTTCTATTCTTTATTATGTAAAGCACTTTGAGCTACTGTTTGTATGAAAATGTGCTATATAAATAAATGTTGTTGTTGTTGTTGTATTTAGCTGTATGAAATTAAATCAAATGTGAAAAACTGGCTGTGCAAAAATTTGGGTCCTCTTGTAATTTTGCTGATTTGAATGCATGTAACTGTTCAATACTGATTACTTGCAACACCAAATTGGTTGGATTAGCTCGTTAAGCCTTGAACTTCATAGACAGGTGTGTCCAATCATGAGAAAAGGTATTGTGGACTGGGACCCGGACACAGGCAGACGGACAACATGGTTCCACCACACACCGTTTATTTACAAGACTTATTTACAATTTTAACGTGCACTACAAACCCCAGTGCCTCCAGCACTGATTCCCCCAATGTCCAGGCCACACAGTTTCTCTGCCTTTCTCCTGGCCGCCTCTAGTCCTCCCTCCAGCTCCGTCCTCTTCCACCCGACTTCTGCCGATGACTGGAGGGAGGCGGCCCCTTAAGTAGGAACCCGGATGGGCTCCAGCTGCTTCCCGGCACTCCCCTTTGGACACACCCCTGTGCGGCGGAAGTGCCAGCTGCGCACCCGGAAGCCCTCCAGGTGTCACCTGTCTTCTTCCCCCCAGCACCTCCTGGTGTGGCGGAAGTGCTGGGCTCTAGGGTTCCTCAGGCACCGGGGCGCCGCCTGGGTTGGCCCCCAATACAACCATGGCGATCGCCTCCTAGCGGTCTGGAGGAGGCACAAGCCCTCCTCCGGTCCCCCTGGGCATCCCGGCTGGGCTCCAGCCCCGGCCGGGTACCACATGGGATATTCCGGCACCGGGGCGCCGCCTGGCGGTGGCCACGGGTCCCTACAGGGCTGGGCTCCCAAGCCCTGTACCCGAGGCCCCCAACATAACCAGGACGGACGCCCCCTCGCGGTCTGGAGGAGGCACAAGCCCTCCTCTGGTCCTCCAGCCCCGGCTGGGGACCACAGTATTTAAGGTGGTCAATTGCAAGTTGTGCTTCACTTTGACTCTCCTCTGAAGAGTGACAGCATGGGATCCTCAAAGCAACTCTCAAAAGATCTGAAAACAAAGATTGTTCAGTATCGTGGTTTAAGGGAAGGCTAGAAAAAGCTATCTCAGTGGTTTAAACTGTCAGTTTCAACTGTAAGGAATGGAATCAGGAAATGGAAGGCCACAGGCACTGTTGCTGTTAAACCAAGGTCTGGCAGGCCAAGAAAAATACAGGAGCGGCATATGCACAGGATTGTGAGAATGGTTACAGACAACCCACAGATCACCTCTAAAGACCAGCAAGAACATCATGCTGCAGATGGTGTATCTGTACATCGTTCTACAATTCAGTGCAATTTGCACAAAAAACATCTGCATGGCTAGGTGATGAGAAAGAAGCTCTTTCTGCACTCTCGCCACAAACAGAGTCGCTTGTTGTATGCAAGTGTTCATTTAGACAAGCCAGGTTCATTTTGGAACAAAGTGCTTTGGACTGATGAGACAAAAATTGAGTTATTTGTTCATAACAAAAAGTGCTTTGCATGGCGGAAGAAGAACACTGCATTCCAAGAAAACCACCTGCTACCTACTGTCAAATTTGGTGGAGGTTCGATCATGCTGTAGGCCTGTGTGGCTAGTTCAGGGACTGGGGCCCTTGTTAAAGTCGAGGGTTGGATGAATTCAACCCAGTATTAACAAATTCTTCAGGATAATGTTCAAGCATCAGTCACAAAGTTGAAGTTACGCAGGGGTTGGATATTCCAACAAGACAATGACCCAAAACACAGTTCAAGATCTACAAAGGCATTGTGACGATGTGTGGGTTCTGCTCCACATTCCCATCTTCCTTCTGGGAGCCCTTGAACCCGACACCATTGATGAGCTAGGCAATGAGGCACAACATAGCAAGGGAATGGTGCAAAAGTGCCAAGTGCTTTCATTTAAAAACCAGCAAACAAAAACAGTGTCCAAATAAATAAAGTGCAGTGCATCTCAAAAGTCTTCAAATAAATAATCCATAAAAACGTGTGAAAGGGTGGAACTTAAAATTCAATAGAAAAAAAAATCCTTTAAAAAACAAGGTTAAAACAATGGCATGAAGCAGTTTCTTTAAAAGAAAGCCCTGTGCATTCTTTAACTGGTGACTCCCCTGCTTCTCCCATTCAGGCTATGCACCACCCTACCTGCAGCTGTCCTTCCTTCTGCCTTCTGATCTGGAGGCTTCCCGATCCCAGGCTTTGGTTCAGCACTCTCCAGACCAAGACTTGGTTTCCCCCAATGGCCAGGATGCTCACGCTGGGGAATCCATCCTCCAAGCCTCCCAACTTCTGTTGCCTTCTCGGCCTTACGCGTCCAGCCATCCTCCTCCATAAAATGCTCAGTGGGAGCAACCACTACCAACTACCCTAGGTGCCGGCCAAATACCCCACTTGGGCTCACTGTCCAGCTGCTTGCGAGCCTGCGCTTACTCGTTCGCTCTCTCCTGCACCGGCTTTTCTCTCCTTGCTTACTGCCTTCTTCCTCTTCTACAACCTCCATCCATTTTTTCTCACCTCTTTTTGCTTCCTTCTTTTTCCTTCCTAGCCACCTCGCGCGTCTGTTTATTATGGGGACGTGGATCAGATGTGGCAATCAGCAGCTCCCGGGAACAAGTGCACCTGTGCACTTAAGCAAGGATCGCCTGCATCACGAATTCCCTGGGAACCGATCCGCCACACTACCATGCCCCCTTTCTAAGCCACGAAGGCGGCGATTATTTATTTAAAACAGTGGCCTTTTTGACGTGAGCTGTGGACCCGCTACACCACAGGCACTCATGCAGAGGTAGAAGTACAATGTTCTGGAATGGCCATCACAGTCCCCTGACTTCAATATCATTGAAAATCTATGGATGATTTGAAGCAGGCAGTCCATGCTCGGCAGCCATCAAATTTAACTGAACTGGAGAAATTTTGTATGGAAGAATGGTCAAAAATACCTCCATCCAGAATCCAGACACTCATCAAAGGCTATAGGAGGCATCTAGAGGCTGTTATATTTGCAAAAGGAGGCTCAATTAAGTATTGATGTAATATCTCTGTTGGGGTGCCTAAATTTATGCACCTGTCTAATTTTGTTATGATGCATATTGCATATTTTCTGTCAATCCAATAAACTTAATGTCACTGCTGAAATACTACTGTTTCCATGAGGCATGTCATATATTAAAAGGAAGTTGCTACTTTGAAAGCTCAGCCAATGACAAACAAAAATCCAAAGAATTAAGAGGGGTTCCCAAACTTTTTCATATGACTGTATATAAACCACAGCCACTAGCTGAAACAAAACACTTAAAAACTTTTAAAGCAGGGAAAAACAGAACAAAAGCAAACAAAAAGTAAAAAAAAAATAATAAAGAAGGGAAAATATGCAGATTGCATTTCTTTTTGTTTAAAAAAAACTGTACATTAGGCAGCAAATTCTATCACAGACCTGCCAGTATCTTGAGGTGTCTGGTAAGCTTTTGCAGATCTTGCTTTTTGTTAGAAGCTTTACTAGGCAGACAGCTTTCAACTGCATTGCATTTTGCTTGTTGGTAAAGATAGCCAGTGTCTGTCAAGGATCAGTCAGTAAATCCTTCCAACACTGCAGGGTTCAGATTTTAAGAAGCTATACCATCTACTTATTAGCAATGGCAAGCATTTAGGTGTAATCACAGCAAACTTCCATTGCTAAACATGTTTTAGCTCACAAGGTGTTACCTCCAGACTTCTTATGAAACCATTCATGGAACTGGGACACTGAGATTTGACTTCCATGGAAGGACGACTGGCCAGAAAACTGAACATGCATTAATAAATCATTTGAGGTGTGACAGGAAAGCAAATGAAATGAAGTCAGAAGCTGCAGTGCTGCAGTATTGTGAACAGCTTGTTCAGTAGTGAAACAGAAGTACAACCATCTTTCTTTGCAGCATATTTATAGAAGCTTTCCACTGGAGGCAAAATTCATAGTAGCTTTGCATAACCACAATAAGCTACAATTCTTTAAATATGTCATTTTTTTTTGTTTTTAATCACTCTATAGAACAAAGTTAAGCAGCTTTTTCGGCCAGAGGTTGAACCCAAATCTTTGTTGTATAAATTCTAAAGCCCAAATGGACATGAATTAAAGTATTCTGTTACATATTTCAACAGAATCGAATTTTCTGAGGTTAATATTGAAGATTTTAAAGAATCATTCCCCATTAGGCTCACCAATAAGGAGTGTGGTTATGTGAGAAACACAAGTCACCGGGAACGAGTAAGGGGAAAGGAGATATCAATTTCATACAAAAGTTAAAACTTAACACCTAATGTCACCTCATGTGGAAAAGTTTGTGGAAAAAGACTCTTTAATGTCAGTTAATTACAGTTTATACCCCCTTTAATGTGACACATGCAAATAATAATTAAAATAATAATAATAATACATTTTATTTAATAGACGCCTTTTTTAACACTCAAGGTCACCTTACAATGAAATTAAAGAACACTTATAATATATAAAAATAAAGAAGACAATAAAATCAAATAGCAATAAGATACAGAGGTAGTAGCAAACATCAAAGATAACAGGCAGTAACAGTGTTAAATTCATAATTGGTATGCCAGTTTGAAGAGGTAAGTTTTGAGGGCAGTTTTAAAATGTGTTACTGAATTGAGTTGATGGATATGAGAGGGAAGAGGATTCCAGAGTTGAGGAGCATTATGACAGAATGCTTGAGCTCCCATAGAACAGAGTTTGATGTGTGGTACAGAAAGTAGAGCTGCAGATGAGGATCTCAGTACAGAGAGTAGCCGAGTGAAATCCACAATTAAAAAAATGCACATCACATCTCAGCCAGAAGAAAGTCAGAATCTGCTGGAAGAATCTTCTACAGTCTGATGAGACCAAAATTGAGCTTTTTTATCCATTAGCGTTAATGCCATGTTTGAACACAGCACATTATCACAAACAGGCTATCCACACTGTGAAACATGGTGGTTGCAACATCATGTGGTGAGTATGCTTCACTACAGCAGGCTCTGGAAGGCTTGAGAGGGTAGTGGCCAAAATAAATACAGGGAAATTCTGGAGGAAAACCTCATGCAGTCCCCAAGAAACCTGTGCCATGAAAGAAAATGTGTTTTGCAGCATGACAAGAATCCCAAGCATTAAGGCAAAGCTGCACAGAAATAGCTTAAAAACAACAATAGGTACATTTACATGTGCCCCAATAAGACAGTTATTCACAGAAACCTGGTTTCTAAAATGCCATGTAAATCCTTATTATGGTTAGAGAAACTGGGTAAGTGGACTGTAAGAAACGTGGTTAACAGTGTTTGATATCTTCATGAATAACCTGTTTCTGTAGCCATGTAAACCCTTAACCAGGTTACAATTAAGGATTTTGCAGTCTGTGCATGTCTTTTGCACATTGTAGTCTGTGCATGTATTTGCTTCACACATGTTTTCAGCAGCCACGAGTAGAAGCATCCACAAAATAAGTTTCCAGACACAAATGTTCAAGCGATTGCATTATTCCTTCTCCTAACTGAAATAATATCAGAATTTCAGAAATAGCTAAATTTATGTTGATGTGCTAAACTTACTGTGTTAAACTCAGCAACACATTCTCAAGAGCAGTAGAGTGACGTGTCCAAATATCCGTTACATCGTCCAATTAAAGCAATGAGTCACTGAAGTAGAAATACCTGTGTTATTAATATTCCAGCAGCACTGAGTGTAAGGGAAGAATCACATGTACCGGATCCTTTATGGAGCTCAATTGCTCAGCCAAGCAGAAAAAAAAGGGTGCTGTGTGCAATCTGGCAATAGAAACTTGTAAATAAAGCAAAAATTTGACTAAACATATTAATAAAACACAAGAAAACTATCACAGACTTCATGCTTATTGTAGCTGCATTTGTCCAACATATCTAAGGTTCTGCAACTTTAGCTTACTTCATAGAACAATTCAGGCGATAGTGTGACACATGTTGAAATAATTCCTCGATCCAAATATCTTCGTTTTAAACGTTTTAGCAAAACTCAGAGCAAACAGTTCATACCAAAACAGAGAAAATGCCACAAAGAAAATAAATGTTTTTTATTTAAAGTGTAATAAATTCAGAAGCAGACAACAAAAAGGTTTGGGGTTTTCCGGCCCCTTATATTGTCGACATTCCAGATTTCCAAAAAATAAACAGTTGGGTCAGACATAAACAATTCATGCGCGACGCCATACTAGGCGTCGCGGCCATTTTTATATGGGAGGAGCCGGAAGTGCAGGAATGCTGGGAAGAAGTAATGGTTGATGGGAGACAATGACGTCATCAAAGATGGCGGAGGGAGGGCGGAAGTAGACGTAGTGCGGGCAGGTCTTATGGCGGAGTGTCTTTGGGTCTGGAAAACAAAGAAACAAGGTTAGTACCCCGCCATTCCCCGCCGGCGAACATCCTTCGATGTGTTTTAAGATCCGTCCACGATCTCCTACTCGCGCATGCGTGACAAAAGAAAGTTCTGTTTAAGACTTACTTACCTTGTACATTTCTCTCCATATTTGGCCATACAGTCATACTTTCAAATGTTCATATGAAAGTGAACATGTGGCTTAATTAACACTCTTTATTAACAGGAAAAACGAAGGAAATTTTATGTTAACTTGCAGGGGCTAAAAGACTATACCATAATCTAAGTAACTATGAGAAACTGATATTCTATTGAAATTAGCAGACACTATGTGACTTTTACATTAATTGGCTCTTACACTTACCGTATATACTCTCGTTTAAGTTCTCCTATGAATAAGTCGGGGCTTGATTTGACTGTATAATTTCTGGTATTTTATAATATCGGTCATATAAGTCGAATGTGGAAAGCTCACGCTGTTGGTCCAAGAGAATATGATATGCTAACGCCCACCTGGGAGAGTAACCACGGGGCACACTGCCTTTTTGTTCTATGTGGGTGCGGCAAAGCTCTGTATTAGCGCGTGCTCCTAACCTCTCTCTGTCTCTCTCTCTCTCTATCGTGCCTATGTGACCACATGGTAATACCCAAACTATTCTGAAGCAACATGGCACTGTTTTATGTTTTTGTATCTCACACCCTCATACACCTTTATCGTAAGAGCATCCCTTATCTACGATGAAGCGTTCGATCAGAAGAAAATATGAAGCTGGTTTTAAATTAAAAGTCATTGAGGTGGTGAAAGAAATTGGTAACTGCGCTGCTGCAACAAAATTCGATGCATCTGAGAAACTGATGTAAGATCGGAGGAGGCAAGAAGCTGTACAAAAAAAATTTAAGTGTTGCATTTTTGAATGGGCGTATAAGTTGGGGTCTGATTTTATGATCGATTTTTCAGGTTTCAAAAACCGGCTTATACACGAGTATATAAGGTATTTTCAGGTTCTCAGTGGCCAATGATAACTCTTTTTTGAACAGTTTAGTGACATCAGAGAGTTTTGAAAGAGCAGAACTCCAGAAGATGCCTTGCCCATGTAAACATGTATTCTGAAGAAATGGCAATGAGCTATATCAGTGCATGCTCTCAGTCTAGGTTTCTGTCCTAACCGGGTCATTCATCTTAACTCGGTTGTGTGTTTGCATATATACACACTTAAAGTTGTTGTGGACTAGAAGTCTCAAAGTACTAAGTCCCAGAAGCACTTCCAAAAATGCTCACTGAGTGTTTGAATGGGACACTGTCAAAAACTTCAGGTTGACACAAAAAGGCCTAGAAGAATCTTTTTAAAATAAAGGATTTATTTTTAACAGAAAAGCTCTTCGACAACAGTGAAGCTCCAAAGGAGCACAAAGGCAAAAAGAAATTGCCTTTAGCTCAAAAGGCAATCCAAAGCCAGTAAGGAATCAAGCAGCAAGGTCAAAATTCAAAGCAGAAGGTCCAAAAAAAAAAAAAATTCAGAAAATAACAATGCACATTGAAAACACAAAAAAAGCAGAATTCATCACTCCAAATCACATTCAAAATGAATGGGCAGGAACTCTGGGAACCCCTTCGGATTTATAGGGTGGAGGGCTGTTCCTGATGGGGACTGGGGGACAACCCAAAAAACACATGGGGCATACTAACATTTAAAGACACAGTGTGTACACAATTGCAGAAAAAATATATGTATAAGACATCATAATTAACAAAAACAATAAAACACATATACTGCATACACATAAATACACAACGAAAGTTAATGTCTTGGTGTGTCTCAGTCCAATCGAGAATTTGTGGATGGACTTGAGAAATGGATGTTCATCTATGATCTGATCAAGCTTGAGCAGTTTCACAAAGAAGAAGTGAGAAAAAATAGCAGTGTCCAGATGTGAAAAGCTGATAGAGACCTGTGCCCACGAACTCAAGGCTGCATTGGCCATGAAATGTGCATTTACAAAATGCAGACTTGAAGGAGTGAATACAATCAGTTATTCTTTGCTTTATATATGCAATTCATCTAGTTCACTTTGCAGAGATATACTTTTACTTTGACATTAAAGTGTCTTTTTTTCTGTTCTGCTCTGATCAGTGTCAAAAGGCCAAATTAAATCAATTATGATTCAATGTTGTATAATAAAAAAATAGGCACTCTAAATTAAAGACTGTTGTGCTCATCTAATACCCATAAGGAGTAAAATGTATGTATACCCAGAAAACTAATATGGAAAATTTTTAACCTGATCATCCCGCCAGATAACAGAGTAAATGCAAGACATGTTCATAACCTCTGCTTGACAAATACTTCAGCCATTTGCTATGCATTTCAGAGGAAGAGACTGAAAAAAAAAATGACATCGAATATACAAAATACACACAGCATCTCCTGGGAACTCTGCCTTATAAAACAGGTGGTCTGTAAAAATAGCTCTGCAGGAATCATTTGTGCAGACTTAACTGGCTGTTTGTGGCTGCTGCCTGCTGCCGTGAAGCATTCTAGTCATATCCAACCTAATCAAGGTGGGACAAGGGGAGCAAAAAAGGTCAGACAGTCGAGGAGCTGCTAGAGAGAGATTTCGGCCAGCTCCCCTGCAAACAGGCTTCTCTTTTTCCATGCCTGCTGTTCTATAATGAATGTGCCCCAGCATTCGGCTCAGGTTAGTAGAATGGAACAGGTCCAGTTGACTGTCATAGGTGGCCTTTTAAACAAAACTGTTCTCATTAATTATTCATTCAGGCTTAAGAAGATTCTTATTGACAGTCAGTTAGGCAGTGCAGCCATCCTGATTTACTGCCCTGTATGGCAATTTTGTTTCTCAATTCATTCCAGTATGCATTGCACAAGAAGAGGAATAATAATAATAATAATAATAATAATAATAATTACATACATTGTTAGCCCACATTTCTCTATTCTATTAGCTCCTTAGTTATTTTTACTTATTATTAGGTGAGCAAAAGTAATAAGATTTTTGTGTGTACTGGTTACATATGGTAAATAAAAGCAGAAGCTAAGCTCTCATTGCCTGCTTAATAAATGCATGGTTGATTGACTGTCAGTCTTCATTTTCATACTGTTGGCTATTAGTGAGTCCCTCACCTTAAAATTTAAATGGCATACAAGCTTGCTACTGTACTTTGACACTCTTGCATTTATTTCATTGAACATTTGAGAGGCAACGTTATGTATAGTAGATTTCACTCAAAAATCTCAGCTATTTTTTGTCACACTTCTGTAAAATTCCAAGACAGAATGCAACAAATAGAAGCAGGAGTGACCTACAGAGGGCCAATGCACTACTTGTACTCCTTTCCGGGAGTGCTGTTTTAGCTGCCCATGCACTGCAGGTAACTCATCCATTGTTGGCATTCATTTATAGCTTATGGTGTTTAGTTATATAGTTACCTCAACTTAAGTCATCATGTTGCTTAATTAACTATTTCACTTTTTATTTAATCACCTGTAAAGTGTTACTAACTTCAAATACATAATGTGGAGCACTCACTGTCAAAATAGCTGTTTTGCTGCAAACCACAAACCACATAGTGATATTCAAAGGTGCTATGACAGACTGAAGTTTAATTAATTGTCCTTAAAACCATTTGTGGTCATCTAGGAGCTCCAGGCACTAAAGAGTCTCAATGCTCTTCCAATTATGCCCACAAGAAGCAGATTTCACCGTCAAACCCTGGATAGTAATAAGATCAAGCGAGCAAATCTTTATAAAATAAAAGATTTATTCTTCACAACAAGTATTCCAATCACAATAAAGCTCTGCGGAGCACAAATGCAAAATGAAATTGCCAGAAGGAAGAAGGCAATCCGATTCAAATAAGTCCCAAAAGAGATTCCAAAGGCAAGGTCAAAAAACAAAGCAGAAAGTCAGAATGTCAGCAATCCAGTAATTAACGGAATTCACAATAAATACAAGTAAACTCCACTTCCAGGGACATTCAAAATGAATCACCAGAAACTGTGGGAGACTCCCTGGATTTACAGAGTGGTGGGCAATTCCTAGTGATGACTGACAGGTGGCCACGCCTCTCAGGGGACCACCTATAAAACACATGGAACATAACACAGGCATCTTACATATA
Organism: Polypterus senegalus; assembly: GCF_016835505.1. Lineage (NCBI taxonomy): Eukaryota > Metazoa > Chordata > Cladistia > Polypteriformes > Polypteridae > Polypterus > Polypterus senegalus. The sequence continues at coordinate 219,091,584 of NC_053156.1, forward strand.
CTGTACATAAACCAAATCAAAAACAAAGAATAATGCACATAATCGACAAAAGTAACATTAACATAATCAACTGTGCAGAAGAAAGGGGGTCGCTCCTCCGAAACCCCCTTCCTTCAATGCTGATACAATGGGAACAACTACAGTTTGCCTCCTCTTTGCTCCGCTAGCTGTTGGGCTGCTGCTGTGTCGCGTGATGTGCTTCTCACGTGCCGCTTCATATACAAGGGGGGACCCAAAAATAACCGGAAATATTTTTAAAACGTGTTTAATTTAATTTTCTGTAAAAACTACAGTACAATTAGTCTCCTTCAAATTACTCTCCATTGGCGGAAATACACTTATCTAACCGTTTGTTCCATTGTTCGAAACATTTTTTAAATTCGTCTGAAGTAATGCCCATTAATGCTCTGGTCGTTTCTTGTTTTACCTCGTCAGCAAAACGCCTTCCTTTCAAGTCTTTTTTCATCCGAGGGAACAAAAAGAAATCACATGGAGCTAAATCCAGTGAGTAGGGTGGGTGGTTCAGGATTGTCATTCCATTTCAATAACAATAGTTTCTGCAACACTTTTTTCAAGAAGAAAACAAAATTTCACTGCCGTGCATTGCTCATGATAATCGGCCATCGTAAAAAAAACGACGCTTGCACAAAACTACTTTTACAAAATTCACTGAACACAAGCACAACATTCCTGACTAATGGCACTTGGCAGACTGACTTGTGAGGAGTGTAACTAGATCGCCCTAGCAGCCTAACCACGTACTACAAGTACCAACCTAACAACAACAAAATTCCGGTTATTTCTGGGTCCCCCTCATATTTAAGAGCCTTTACAGCACCTGTCCTTTTTGGCTCTTTGCTTTGTCTCTCTCTCCTCCCTCAGACGTCCTCTGCTCCTGTTGGGGGTACTGCACCCGATGCGAACCCCTATGAAGAGGAAGATGTTTGTGTTTACTTTTAATTGAGAGATGGATCTGTCCCCTCTGTCTTCACATGGAGTTTGTTTTACTTTTGAAAGAGACATATTTTCGTTTGAAGTATTTGAATAAAAGTTTCTGACTCAGCAATCTTCTGTTTCTGTGCAATTCTGTGACCCAAGCGTGACTCAACATAAAGAAAAGAATCCCTAGCCCTACGCTAATGTTACTCACTTGTTTACCTCTTTTGTAAGTCACTTTGGATTAAAGCATCTGCTAAGCAAATGCATATAAATGTTAGTATAAATGAGAAGAATCAAAAATAAACAAAAGAGACATAAAGCATGAAATTGAACAGCAGCCAGAGGAGGAACCCAGGTTGAGACATGACACCACCATCTTACTTGGCTTCTTTGGGTAGCACTTTGTATGGTTACTTAATCGTGGCAGAACATGTGGAACTGTGATTGTGAGTAATGTTATATAAAATATTTTAAAAAATGTTATGATTGCTTTAAAAATGCAGTTTGTTCAGCTCATTAAGAAAGGTGTTATAAAAGATTAACTGGATTATCTGATATAGGAAGAGTTCTGTGATAACACCATCTTTGAAAGTTGTTTTTAAAATCTAGTCTTTGTAAACAGACTTTGCTGAGTTAATTGGAGAGAGTTCAAGGATACAATTTAAAAACATTGTACCACGAATAGAGCAAGGTTACATTTTAGTGATTTATTTACATTGTGCCCCTTCCATTAAACATTCCTGAAAAGCTATTTATAAATCGTACAGCATTTAACGCTTTTATACAGAAATAGATTTACTTTAGGTTGTAATCATTTTAAACAAAGAAAACCTACTTTATATTTTTAAACAACATTTCCAAATCTCAACATTTAATTTCATGCTATTGTATAGCTGGAGGTGTACATGTGTTTGTTCTTTAAACAAGTTTTTGATTGCTGCATCATCTCAGTGCATAATCAGGGGGTGACTGTTGTAATTCTTGGCGGAACTTGAAACTCAAAGTGAACTTTAACTTCCCAAGGTACTTTTTATGAAATCCATATACACAAGTAGAAAAATGGTTACAGGAGAGAAAGAAAAACAAATACTCAAAAGGCCACACCTTTCCTATTTTCAGATCTGAGCTCACTGGACTGCTTACATCCCCGGCAGCCAAACCCCATCTTAACTGGCAGACTTCAGGCAAGAACTGAATTTTTTACTGCCCTAGGCAATGAAGAAAATGTAGCACACAAACAACGGAGTATTAAAAGCAGTTGATCTGCCTGTATTGCATGTAAAGTCTGTTCCCCTTGTGGTTTGACCATTATGTTACACAGATAATCTTTTGAAGAGCTAACACACCACATTGGAGTTTTGAGCCCAATGTTACGCAGATATTAAATGAAAGACTTTTTTGTGGTATTGACTCTGAGCTTTTTTATAGCAATGTTCATAATGGTTGACAAAATGCTGACCACCAAAAACTTTGCTGCCTTAGATGTGTCCTTTGAATTGGTAATCACTTGTAAGGAATGTGTTTATCGATCATCGGCCGTGATGAAGAACTCCATAATAGGAAGAAGAAAAAAGAAGAGCAGCAACATATGTGAAGGACTATTTTTACACTGAAAACAAAACACTGGAAAAGTTCAGCTTGCTCTATTTGAACCACCTGTATCTGAGGACTGCAGGTCCATGTCTTTCATAGTGAATGAATTAAAAGAGAAGACAAAAGAGCCAGAGATAATTCAAGTCATGGAGCAGAAATGGAGAATGAGACAGCTGGACAACCACCCACACTCTGGTTCTTTCTCCAAGTAAGTCATACCAATTGTTTTCATCATCTTTCCTAATGTTTAAAAAGCCAAGGCATCTTCACAATACTACATGAATAAACACTGCTATTACTTTAAAGGTTTAATGTAGCTGCACAATTTCCCCAATGAAGTTAGGAGGCATATTGTCTCAACAAATGGTGGCTAATGGATAGCAGAGGGATCTCTGCCTCACCCTCTAGTGGAGGGTAATGTTAATGGACAGTGCTCAACATAAGTGAAAAAGGTTCAGTAATCAAAGTCAGACAGCCAATTGGTTTAGCTGAAAACAACACTTGGTAATGCCTTGACAGGTTTAGAAGGTAGAAGTGAAGAAGAGAAAAACATGATAATAGTCGACAGTCTATGTAATGTGGCTACTGTGCACAAATGACAGGAAAATTCAGGCAAATGTCCAAACATCAAACTAGAATAAAGACCTTCAATAGCATGCATGTTAGATGGATTCATGATTTCTTAAGTGACTCTTAATGAGTAAGTATGGCGTGAGTGAGTGGGCCCTATTTTGAATTGTTTCTTGCCTTGCAGCTGATGCGCCAAAAAGACACCTCTTAGCACGCTTATAGCAGGTTATATCCCTAAACCGAACGAACATACGTGTCATTTTAGCATAGGAAGTTATAGAAAGCACAACAAAGTCAGAGTCAATATGGAAGTTTTTCAAATATAGTTTTTAAGGGATCCTCCCTATGTGGAGCTTTCATATTCTCCCCATGTCTGCGTGGTTTTCCTCCCATAGTACAAAGACATGCACGTTAGGTGGATTGGCAATTCTAAATTGGCACTAGTGTGTGATTGAAGTGTTTGTGTGTGTGTGTGTGTGTGTTCGCCCTGCAATGGACTGGTGTCCTATCCAGGGAATTGTTCCTGCCTTGCACCCCAGGTGCTAGCTGGATTAAGCTCCAGAAAATGACTGACTGACTGACTGACTAGTCATTAAGGTGCTCTCTTGAGTCTATACCTGTATGGATGTTTGGTCTCGGACTGATACACAAGCACAGTCTGATCATAATGCTCAATATGTTGTCATTTTCTCCAATTTTCCCCGTTGCCTTATTTCATTCCATGCTTTGAGGCTTTGCACCATGCCTGTCAACACTGTGTAATGCTTTTTCTGAGCTGCAGCTTATGAATTGGTGGTTGACTCAGATACTCTTGTAGCAGGCTATCATTGCCTCAGCAATTTTCTTCTCTTTCCTCCAAAATTGTTTTCAAATAGTACAAAATAACAGAGATGATAACATGGAATTATGAGGTTAAATCAAATGATTGCAACAGAGGATTTAATACAAACCATAAAGTGTCACTCCTACTACTCTCTTAACAACAAAGAAGCAAAAATGTGAATGCCCCTTCAGCTCCATCTCTTATAAAATTCAGGAGATCTTTGATTTCTTCATACTTCTGCCAGAGCTGCTTATGTGGTCCTTTGTGTGGCCCTTTGTGGTTGTTTGAATGATGACTGTCTTGCCAACTGGATCTTAATTATCAGTTACCATTTCATACTATGCTCCTGGACATCATGTCCTTATTTGGAAAAGTGACCTCTGTGGCCATAGGAGATAGAAGAAACAGAATCATCCTAAACTGACTCCAGGCTTGTCCTGAGTTATTTCAGAGTACAATGTCACAATTAGGAAAGAAAAGTCCAGATAACTGTGTAGTGCAGAGATCCCAATAATGGGAAAGAAACCATGCTGGACCTGGTTAATCACATGTTAGTAAATCCATCAGTTAACCTTTATTTCATATAAGACCTTCCTCTAAAATGTTTGCTTGAGAGCATTAAAAAAGTGGAGCAGTAAAATTTTACAGCGTAATTCTCTATAAGGAGTGTACACTCACTGGCCACTTTATTAGGTACACCTTACTAGTACCGGTTGGACCCCCCTCTTGCCTTCAGAACTGCCATAATAATTGACATAATAGCAACATACAACATCTGCAGATTTGTTGGCTGTATATCCATGTTGTGAATCTCCCATTCCATAACGTCCCAAAGGTGCTCTATTAGATTGAGATTGGGTGACTGTGGAGGCCATTTCAGTACAGTGAACTCTTTGTCATGTTTAAGAAACTAGTGTGAGATGACTTGAGCTTTGTGACATGGTGTGTTATCCTGCTGGAGGTAGCCATCAGAAGATGGGTACACTGTGGTCATAAAGGGATGGACATGGTCAGCAACAATGCTCAAATAGGCTGTGGCATTAAAACAATGCTCAGTTGGTACTAAGGGGCCCATAGTGTACCAAGAACATATCCCCCACGCCATTACACCACCACCACCACCTGCCTCAGCCATTGATTCAAGTCTAGATGGATCCATGTTTTCTTGTTGTTGATGCCAAATGTCTGATCCTTCCCTCCGAATGTGGCAGCAGAAATCGAGACTCATCAGGCCAGGCAATGTTTTTCCAATCTTCTATTGTCCAATTTTGGTGAGTCCATGCGAATTGTAGTCTCAGTTGCCCTTCTTAGCTAACAGAAATGGCACCCAGTGTGGTCTCCTGCTTCTGTAGCCCATCTGCTTCAAGGTTCAACATGTTGTTCATCCAGGGATGCTCTTTTGCATGCCGGAGTTGTAACAAGTGGTTATTTGAGTTAATGTAGCATTTCTATCAGCTCAAATTATTATCCTCTGACCTCTGGCATCAACAAGGCATTTTCAACCAGGAAACTGCTGCTCACTGGTCATTTTCCCTTTTTCAGACCATTCTCTGTAAACCCTAGAGATGGTTGTGCTTACAAGTCCCAGCAGATCAGCAGTTTCTGAAATACTCACACCAGCCTGTCTAACACCAACAACCATGCCATGATCAAAATCATTTAAATCACATTTTTCTTCCTCATCCTGATGCTCGGTTTGAACTTCATCAGGTCATCCTGACAACGTCTACATGCCTAAATGCACTCGCTGAGTTTCTGCCATGTGATTGGCTAATTAGCTTTTTGCATTAACAAGCAGTTGAACAGGTGTACCTAATAAAGGAACTGGTGAGTGTATATTGGTCACAGTTTTTGTTGTCCTCTTCCCTTCTCTTTCTTCAGTTGTGGTTGAGTGATATCTAGCGTATAAGTTGATAAATATTTCGCATGTCTTTATTTGTAATCTAGACAATGCAAATGTAATATTAGTTTTTCAAAAGGCACGTTTTACTTTATTGATGAGAACAGCAGTTCTTTGATATTTACTTAATCAATCACCCAGTCTTTAGGACTGAAATTTATGGTTGGGGGAATGAGTTGGAATGGAGTATGTATTAGACCAGCTTGGCAAATGTGACATTTTATCAGTTATGGTGGACCAACTTCTAATATATTAGTTGATGAATATTTTGTATTTCTTTATTTGTAAACTACACAAACCAAATGTAATATTAGATTGCATTTCAAGAGGTATGCTTACTTTCATTGATGAGAACAGAGGCACTTTGATTTTTACCTAACCAACTCTCCTCTTCAGGACTGATTCAGCATGTGGAATTTATGGTGAGGGGGACGGAGCATCAGACTAACTTGGCAAGGGTGATTGTGTTTGGACTTAGAGCCTATAAGCCATTCACCGTAGGAAGGCCATAAACTCACCAAACAAAGCAACTTGGGGATGAGCTGTACCTGAGAGCTTTCAATTGGTAGATGGTCCGGGAAGGGACAGATAAAATAATTCTGTATGTAAAGTATGGCCATCTATGATTGGTTTTGAATCAGAGGCCATTCTGTACAACGATGCCCCACTGTTTTGTGTTTTGTGGTAAGAATATTATTAAGCTGGTCACCTTGCCTTTACCTCTCTCTCACCATTTGGCCATGAAGAGAAGACCATGAATAAGATAACTTTACCTCAGCAGCCATACTGAGACAGGCATGTGGCCTGTTTCAATACTCAGTTCAAAGGCCATGTGGTAGCAAAGCAAGCTAGACTGAAGATAAGCTGAGAGCCATGTATGGACACAAAATGAACTGCTACTTAGGCTGTAAGCATATGGCTTGCCAGCATTCACAGGGTATTCTGCTTCCTTAATATTGTTGGACATTTTTTCTCAATAATACATAATTAAATGTGTAACTTAACTCCTGCCTGTTTATTTATTCTGTCTAATTGCCTGAAATTATAGATGCAGAAGGGAAGGGGCAGAGAGGGGAGGGCTAAAGTACCAGATCACAGAGTAGTAAGTATATGAGATTTTAGACATTTTATTAAGGTTTACACAATAAAGAATATAAAGGGGAAAACAGGGTCACCGTAGGACCTTACATGATGAGACATCAATAATACATAGTTAATTGTGTAATTTAACTCCTTCCTGTTCCTCTTACTGTTAAAATTAGGAAAACACTGCAATTTTAGAATCTCTGAAGGTGGATAATGGGTTGCTAAGAGATTTCCCTTGTGCTTATGGGTAACATCAAAAGAGGCCTTATGATTCACGTCATGAAGGCTCGCTTATAAATTCTAGCACAGCACCAGTTGCTTTTTGTCAGAGATTACCAATTTGACCTGTGAAAAAGTGCATTTTAATGATTTTGAGTCTTGAATTCTGATTTACTATCCATAGTTTTCCTGTCTTGACTCGATTCTCAGTGTTAGTGTTTTGTAACTGGCTGAATAAATGACTCCTTGTAATTCTTTGATGACAATGATAATGGTTTAGCTCTCTGAATTTCATAGAAAACCACAGTCTCATGAGAAGCCTGTTTTGTTTTTTGATACTTTTTCAAGAGTCTGCTGCAAATTATATTTTAGAACTTGCCCATTCCCTCTCTTTCTCTCACTTTTTGTCAGCAGAAAGTGTAGGCTGGAGATAAAACATCAAGCAGTGAGTGTCCATCCTGCTGTCCAGCTGAGCTGCTTTTGAGGTTTTCTGCAGCTAGCATAAAAAGTACTGGATGACACAACAGCTGGTAGTTATGTATTAACTTGGGTTGTATACATTTTATGTTTTCATGTGTTTGTCACATTTAAATTATTTTTGACATATTTCTTGTGATTACCATTGATTTTGTTTATTGCTCTGCAATTATGTGCTGTGACTTTGAATTTATTCTGTGTGTCCTGTGGGGACCCCAAGAGATGGGGCCACCCTGATGTTACCATTCCTCAGCCCTCTCTTTGTCTGCCTAAGGCCAGAGAAGAAGGAGCTCAGGCAGTGGTCTATTGAGGTTGTTTGGATTCAATAGCGAGTATTATTTTTACAAATTGTGATTTCTGACTTGTTCTTTGTGGATTACCTTTTATGCAACTCCCTTTTCACTAATTTGAGCATTTTTTGCTACCAAAATTTTTAAAGATTCATTATTTTGGTTTATATCTTTTGGATGGCATTTTGATCTTTAAAAGCTAGTTTCTCTGTTTTGGACCTGGTGGGGCTGATGCCTGCAGATAGTGGTTGGGGTAAAATGGCTGACCAGGGAAGGTCCATATCTGATTTCTGTGGCTATTTTGGGGACCTCACATCCCTTTTACCATGTACCTTGTTCACAACTCTGAGAGGTTAGTGCTACTACCTTACAGTTCCTTGAACCTGAGTTCATTTGCCAGCCTAATTAATTTTAAATTATAGTGTACATTCCTCAGATTTTCAGCTTTGCTCTGACATTCCAAAGATGCACAGTATAGTTTAACTGATTGTGGAGGAGAGTGCATTATGAAGGGCTGTGTGTCTAGGGTTGCTTCTGTCATCCCAGAAAGAATGAAAGGACTGAGAGATAAATGGGAGGTAAACACCAAAGCCAAAGTCAGAAAACAGCAAGACAGAAAAGGGAATCCAGTGGCAAAACGTAACTGTGAAGCAAAATTCATAGTCACACATTTAGTAAAGGGGTTATCCATCCATCCATTATCCAACCTGCTACAGTGGGTACGGAAAGTATTCAGACCCCCTTCAGTTTACCTAGCATACAGCTTAGAATTAAGGCCAAAAAGTTCTATCTTGGCCTCATCAGACCAGAGAATCTTATTTCTTACCATCTCAGAGTCCTTCAGGTGTCTTTTAGCAAACTCCAAGATAGAACTTTTTGGCCTTAATTCTAAGCGGTATGTGTGGAGACAACTAAGCACTGCTCATCACTTGTCCAATACAGTGCCCACAGTGAAGCATGGCAGTGGCAGCATCATGCTGTGGGGGTGTTTTTCAGCTGCAGGGGCAGGACGACTTGACGAATGCGGCCAAGTACAGGGATATCCTGGACAAAAACCTTTTCCAGAGTGCAAAGGACCTCAGACTGGGCCGAAGGTTTACCTTCCAACAAGACAACGACCCTAAGCACACAGCTAAAATAACGAAGGAGTGGCTTCACAACCACTCTGTGACTGTTCTTGAATGGCCAAGCCAGAGCCCTGACTTAAACCCAATTGAGCATCTCTGGAGAGACCTAAAAATGGCTGTCCACCAACGTTTACCATCCAACCTGACAGAACTGGAGAGGATCTGCAAGGAGGAATGGCAGAGGATCCCCAAATCCAGGTGTGAAAAACTTGTTGCATCTTTCCCAAGAAGACTCATGGCTGCATTAGCTCAAAAGGGTGCTTCTACTAAATACTGAGCAAAGGGACTGAATACTTAGAACCATGTGATATTTCAGTTTTTCTTTTTTAATAAATCTGCAACAATTTCAAAAATTCTTTTTTTTTGTCTGTCAATATGGGGTGCTGTGTGTACATTAATGAGGGAAAAAATGAATTTAAATGATTTTAGCAAATGGCTGCAATATAACAAAGAGTGAAAAATTGAAGGGGGTCTGAATACTTTCCGCACCCACTGTATATCCTAACCACAGGGTCACGGGGGTCCTCTGGAGCCAATCCCAGCCAACACAGGGTGCAAGGCAGGAAACAAACCCTGGGCAGGGTGCCAGCACACCATAGAAAAGGGGTTATAATATGTTTGAGTTTAAACAAAAAAGAATCACAAATTAACTTTATATTTGTTTGTGAACTCTGCAAAACCAGACATGGATGTGACCCCAGAAAGTGACCGTAATATTTTATGATGTGTACATAGTAAACATCAAACAAAGCACTTAAAATAATATATCGTGAAGAAAGCTAAATGGCATTGAGAGAAAAAAAAATCTTAATTATAATCACAATATATAAAATTAATCTCAAATTCTGAAATAATCATCCAAAATGATAGTTTTCAAAATATTTGTAGCAAAAGCACACCTAACATCATGACATCTTCCAGTCTATGGTGAGCAAAACTTTTGTTTCAAATCACAGTTTTGAAAACTTTTTCCTGAAATGCATTTCTCACTAAACTCACTATGTTTTTTGGAGGCTTTAGTAGTTTTTTGGAGTGGAAAGCAAAGAATCTTGCTTGCTAAAGAACATTCCACAGCAAATGCCACTGTCCCCCTTTTTGTTCTCACTTTTATTCAAATGCCACCACCTCAGTCATCTATAGCTCCTTCCTTGCTGCTGCACATGTTCTCATCTGCCTTGTGCATTGCCTGTCTGCACATCTACTCCGCCAGTTTTACCATTAACAGCTCATTTATTGTTAGACTAGCAAAATACCCGCGCTTCGCAGCAGCGAAGTACTGCCTTAAAATTTTTATTAAGAAAAAAATAAAATCTTTTTAAACTGAGGGAAAATATACCAATAATTATTTGTTAAGGATCTCTTTGTATACCACATTGTCAGTTCGGCCCTCCGGTTGTAATATGACCAAGCTGTGCGCTGAGCTTACTCTTGAGCATGCAACGTACAGTTGACCATGTGAACAGTAATCTTGTCTCAAATCTCACAGCTTGGATTGCTGCTGTCATAATTGGTTTGAGTTTCATGGTTTGTTTCAATTACGACAGTATTTGCAGGATTTGTTGTGTTGAAGTGACATTTGGCATCTGTCAAGCGTTGTAAGCACACAACCGGTTTCATCGATAAAACCACATCCAGCTTTTGAGAGTTTAAACATTCATAAACATCAAAGTGTCCACTACTCAAATTGTCACCTGTGAATCTAAGATGTTTAAGAGGCATTGGCGGTTGTCCAAAGACGTAAAATATTTGGCCATTTCGGTACACTTGAAAGCAACAACCGAACAATTCAGCGGCAGCCATCAACTCACATGCAGAACCATAGGTGAAGGGCTTAAGCATTTCACTCTTATAGTGCTCCTGTGTAGTATAATTATCTCCTGTACCGTCATCAGTCCACACCTTGAACCTGTCCCAGTCATTCAATACATAAGACATAATGTTCCTCTGGATATCAAGAGTGAGCCTGATATGCAATATGTAACAAAGAGAATGGAAAAGGCAGGCGCCATCTCCAGGCATGGAAACCACTCGGTAAGTGACAGTTCTTTGATCGATGGTGATCATCTCGATAGACATGGTAATGGGGGTACGGTTGGAACGATAAAGGAAATGAGTACCTGAACAATGTAAACTAAGTTTAAAATACCTACACAATAACTATAATCGTAATAAACGAACAATAAAACAGTGGAGAAGCCGTGGATTAAATAAAAAGGCTGCAGTTATCAGCAGGGAGACGTGAATACTGTGGCGAAGCAAGGAAGGGAATGTAGAGACTGGAGCGACTGACGGCCTTATATAGGCAGGCAGCCAACAACGTGGGAGGCGTGGGGATAGGGGACCCAACGCCACCTCACACGGCAACCAAGCTGCAGGCTATGGACGTATATATGTACGTAAGTAGGATTCAGTTAGCGTTGGGAACCCACGTACCAAATTTCTTGAAGATGGGCCCATAGGTAACAAAGACCGTTGGAAAGTTCAATATGGTGGCCGACAGTGGCGTCATACCACCGAAATAATTACGTACATCGGTTTCGGTTAGTGCAGGGAGGCCACCTACCAAATTTCGTGAAGATGTGGCCATAAATAAGAAAGTTTAACATGGCAGACGTTGTTGACCATTATGACCGTTACGCGTAGAATTTCGAAATGAAAATTGCTTAACTTTTGTAAGTAACCTGTAAGGATTGAGCCTGCCAAATTTCAGCCTTTTACCTACACGGGAAGTTGGAGAATTAGTGATGAGTGAGTGAGTGAGTGAGTGAGTGAGTGAGTGAGTGAGTGAGTCAGTCAGTCAGTCAGTCAGTCAGTCAGTCAGTCAGTCAGTCAGTCAGTGAGGGCTTTGCCTTTTATTAGTATAGATGTAACACTATCTGCACATGCTTTCCCTAACTTCGTAAGCCCATCCAAGCTAGGATTCTGACCACACTCACAGGCCAATGGATTTTAGTAACAGAGAAGGACTGCCAAAGTGCTTGCAAAGAAGTGCTCTCCATCCTCAACTTCCTGTACCAGAATACATTTTTCCATGCTTTTGTATATGGAGAAAAAAGGTTTGCAGATAAGATAAATATATAACAAATATAATTTCAATGGTGTTTTGCAAATATTTCCTGCACATTCACTTTCACATGAAATGTGTTGCTTATCATTATTTCCTGCCTTGTATTGGTTACTGCTGGCTGGGATTCTATTTTAAGGAACTCTGCACTAGACAAAGACAAGATTCTAAACTAGTTTGTATTTATAGTGTCTTTACCAAGAATATTTGTTAATCTTTGGCATTTTAATTTGGCACTATGTGAAAGTCCATTGAATTGAAATTTACTTAGCTGGGTGTCACCTTTATCCAAAGCAACTTACAATGATCCAATTGGTTACATTTCATTTGGCTTTCCAATTAGAGCACAGGCAGGTCAACTTGCTCACAGTCACATGGTGTCACTAGCAGGAACTGAACCCACAACCTCAGGGTTTGAGGACAAAAGCCTTAACCACTACAGTACACCACACTGGCTGCACCTGAATGAAACTGAAATAAATCAGATATTCTTTGGAAAGATACAGCAGCAGCTTCGACTAGGATTTATTCTCATTTTCAGTAAATAGTTTCCAGGTTTATTCCAGCAAAAATCAGAAAAGAAAATAAAAGGAAATATTTGCACTGAATCTAGGATTCAGAATCTATCAGTCTTTTTAAAAACCGACTGAGCCATACATTTTTTTAAACAATTTTGATATTATTATAAGACCACAATAAAATTTTGTTTTCATTTTACACTCTAGTCAGGTCTGAATCCGCTGGTTGCTGCATCGCATTTTACTTATGTGCTTAAAGAAGCTTCAAACTCAATATAAGGGATGTGGTGTTTCCAGCAGAACAGCATGTCATTGGTTTCTTAGTTCAAATCGGGGCTTGAGGCATCTGCTGATGAAAACAACTCCCCAACCACAGAAATCTTCAGAAGTAGTTTCTAAAATCTTAAGCCTTCGAGTCTGAGGTGGAGACTAGGATTTTACAAACTCATATATAAGTTGTTGTTCTTTTTAAAGCTTATGCTACAAAATTTAAAAATAACCATCAAATAACAGCTTTCCAGCAGAAAATACATTTTTCCATCTATATTTTTATTTCTGGTAGATGACACATGAGGAAGGAAATCATGGTTATGAGTTCCGACACCTCAAAGCTATTATTTGTAGTTAGTTGGTTTTCCAAGATATTGGTTATAGTTTGTTCTTCACATTTTTCACATATGTGGCTTTTGTCCAAAAGTTTGCATGTTACAGGTTATCACACATGCGTGTCTGAGGGTCACCTTCTGGGCTCATCTGAGGTAAGCATAACCACTCTGAGACACCAGGGAGCGCGATTGCTAACTCATGTATCTCTCTTATCACCCAAAGCTTGGAGAAGACGCCCACTCGGGGCAAATATCCACACCTCTTTAAATCAGGGAGGCACTCCTGAAAGGTGGTGTCTCTTTCAGGAGATGCGTTCACCACTTTATGGAGCTCCGACATTGTGACTAGACTAAAACTTTACTTTTGTTAACCCTTGCACAATCATGTGCCAGCTATTTTCAGTTCTTTTTTTCCTTTCAAGTAAATGGGTTGACCCGGTGTGCACCTCAACATTCCGTTTAAGTCTTGTCTTTCTTTGACTGATGACAAGGTCTGCTAAGGTTTTGGGTTTCTTATTCCTTCACCCCCGGATTGGAATGTGTGGCCTTTAAAATAGTACAGTTATCAATAAGGTAGGAAGAATGTTTTTTGTTGTGTGGGGATGCAGAGATTTGCAAGGTGCACACATTTTGAAAAAGCTGTTATTTTAGCACGGCCTAACGCTAACTCACAGACATACCTCAAAACAGGCAGCAGGGAAGAAAACACATAAATATTTGGGGACACATAGCACTTGCCTTAGGTTTTTAATGCTGGGTTAACTCAGAACATACAAACTACTGAACCAGAGAAGCAAAGTCAAGCAGAATATCATTATGAATCCATTAGAACAGGAGTCTCTAGAATAACAGGAACATGGACAAATTCCTTGTCTGAGGTTCAGACTTTTTCTCTACAGCTGTGTCTGCACATTAAGGAATGCAACCTAACAAGTTGGAGTCTGACCTTTTTATTAGTATTGTTTAGATCAGGTAAATTAGTGCTACAATAAACACGTTGCTGCAATATTCAAAATGAAATATAAGTGACACAAGCCATCTGAGGATGTCTTGGTGTACCCATGATGATGGGTTTTAATTATGACCAACACCCATTTTGTGGATATGATGGAAATCCCCAAGGCTTACTAAAAATAATAAAATCGTCTAAATACTGTATATCACTTGTGTTTCTTTCAAGTTACCCTCCTAATCTCACATTAGGATGTCCGATAGTGGGCTGGCAGCCAAACAAGAGTATAAATCGGCTGATTTTAGCTGATGATTGGGTGGACTCTCCACAAGGCATGCATCAGTTACATCCATCCATCCAATATCCAACCGCTATATCCAAACTACAGGGTCACGGGGTTCTGCTGGAGCCAGTCCTAGCCAACACAGGGCGCAAGGCAGGAAACAAACCCCGGGCAGGGTGCCAGCCCACCACAGGGCACACACACACACACACACACCAAGCACACACTAGGGACAATTTAGAATCGCCAATGCACCTAAACTGCATGTCTTTGGACTGTGGGAGGAAACTGGAGTACCCGGAGGAAACTCATGCAGACATGGGAAGAACATGCAAACTCCACGCAGGGAGGACCCAGGAAGCAAAACCGGGTTTCCTAACTGTGCAGCAGCAGCGCTACCCACTGCACCACCGTGTGCATCAGTTACAGTAAAACTTTACTCCAAGTTAATGGGATGTAATGCTTGGCCCTGCTAATAAACTGTTTCAGTGACTGTTAAGGAAAAAAAAAATGTTGTACCCAGGGTCAATCTGACAATAGAATACAAATGCTCTCTAGACTCCAGTGAGTATCTAAGAAATTTATTTAACAAAGATGTCTAAGGAGCATACCATGCAAGATGTTAGGCCTACACTGTAATTACGGATATGTTTATCGTTCTCTGTTGAGTTTTTGTAGATATGAATATACAAGAGCATCTTTAGCATATAGCTGATTGCATGCAAATCTTTTAGTGAGTAACATTAATTTTATTTTATTTTTTTTCATTTTTATTACTATTTAATTTAATACTGTTTCTTTGTATCAGTATACTGCTGCTAGATTATCTATCTATCTATCTATCTATCTATCTATCTATCTATCTATCTATTTACATAAACAGTAAAGTAGGATGATCTAAACATGAATAATCGATTTGAGACTCAAGGTCAGAGAATTGTCTGCATACTTATACCAGTTACACAAAAGTCAGTATAAAGTGCCTTTGTTGTATTGATAATCTTATGGCATTCATTCAAGAATAAGTTCAACATGAGTGCATATCTCAAAACAATATTTGCTTATTTAACGCAGCTTGTGGACCTAAGAATTCAAGATGCTAAAGTGTTACTAAAGGATTTGCCCAAACAGCTTTACTTTAACTTATTCATCATTCAATTTTTTGTATGTTAGTGTTGTTGATATTTTCAGGAGCATTGCCTTTCATAATTCAGTTAGCAAGTCATTTCTTAATTGAGCTATATTTTCACAGGACACATCCATAGACAAGAAAAATGAACAGTAATGATTTTGCAAAATTTACTGTGTTTTGCAAAAGGGATTGCCATTGAGGTGTGCGTGTCACTATTTACATGTGCTGATGGCCACTGACTGGTCTTTTGTTTGTGGAGCAGCAAATATTCTTACAGATGGTCCTTCAGTTATCGGCACCAGCCATAAGAAAGGTGGAAAGAGGGCGGACAGGACACTGTTTCAAAGTATGGACAGCTCATTGCTTTTTATTTTTGGTCTTATTAATCAAGGTGCCTTATGTTATGTTTTTGTCCCCAAACCTGTCTGGCCTTTATGAACATACAGAAGGTATAGGATAATGTTCTTGTTAAAGCAGGGGAAATATGACTTGCTGGATGTGTCCAGGTGATGAGGTTACCTATCTAATATATTTTGATACAAGTGCCATCCATTAATAAGGATGTATGGCATCTACAATTTCAATTCAACTATTCAGGATTGTTTAAAGGAAAATTCAAGCAAGGGCTCTTCACTCTACCATCTCATTTGTGAGTGATTTCCCATAAGATGTTCTCTTTCGCTCAGATGCAAGTCCACTCTCTTCCTCAGTCTCTCAAGGTCTGCTTGTTGCTGTGAACAGTATTTTATGAGCTTCTGACATGTATGGCTTTATGCCAGCAATAATAAGGACAAAGGAGGAGCTAAAGACCAGCAGTTATGCACAATGTCACACATTAGCAATGTGCCAAAGCGATATACCCTGAAGCTTACAATATATATCAAAGCGTTGCCATACAGTGTTTACATGTCAGCCTAGTTCTGTCTGTCTGATAGAAATACTGAATGTGTTGGTCAGTAGTATTGTAGATTTACTGAATTCTCACAAGGGTGCAGGTCAGTTATTGCTGCACAAATCACAGAGTGGTGCAACTTAAACCTAAATGCACAGGTCAACTGCTGCTAAGTGACCTTATTGTGTTTTATAATAAAATGAGTCATTGTTTCATTGACTGCTTTTCCATTCTGTTCTCTCAACTTTTGACACTGTTCCCTACATTTCTTATTCTAACAGTTCCCTGCTTTAGGCCAATAAGAGAAAATCCCATAATCCTTACTAAAAATAATAAAATCATCTGGATGATTTTCCTTCTTATTCCCTCCACACCCTGCTTGCACCACTCACTCTACTGGATGGTAGCTGTTTCAACTATGGACTTGGACATACAGTGTCTACAATTCTAATCCAATTTGCTCCCAAAGTTCGTTATGGATTAGACTAACCATAAAACACACATACTCTATCTACTGAAACACGGATTACGAAGGATTCCTTCATGGCCTATCACTCCTCAAAACTCCACATAGAGACTCACTAGCTTTGGTTTGAACACCTGAAATACCTCCCAATGATGTATTATTCCCATCATTTTATTCACCCTTTTGGGGGCATCTCAAATATCTGCTAACCCTGTGGACAAATAGTGGCTACCTATTCACACTAAGTGCCCTGTAACAACTTTATTACTCACTCACTAAACAAAACAGTATTGACTGCTTTTCATTCTCTTCTCTCAACATTTGACACTCTTCTCTATATTTGCTATTCAAATCCATCCGCATCAGGTGTCCATTTCCTAGTTTCAGGCTAATAACAGAAGTCACAAGGACTTTCTACCTTTTATGCTTGCAGCATCCTCCCTACTGGGAGGTAGCTATTTTCACTATGGGCATAGACATACTGCATCTACAGTTTTAATCCAACGCACTCATTAATAATAATTATTTGCATTTATATAGTGCTTTTCTCACTACTCAAAGCACTCAGCAATTGCAGGTTAAGGGCCTTGATCAAGTGCCCAACAGAGCAGAGTCCCCTTTGGCTTTAATGCTATTCGAACTGGCAACCTTCCGATTGCCAGTGCAGATCCCTAGCCTCAGAGCCACCACTCTACCTATACAATTATTATGGATTGGCCAACTTTTGCTCCTTAAACTTAACACACACACACACACACTCTATCTACTGAAACACTGATTTTGAGTGATGTTTGCACAGTCTATTAAATATCCTGACGTTTCCAGTCCTCATTTAGCTAGTGCTTTCATTTTCTCTACCTCCTCTGATTGCTTTTTTCCAATCGAGCCTGCAGCTCACTGTTACAAAATGTTCTAATGATTGCCACATAAGAACTGTGGCTTTCTTCCTTTCTTATATAAGTGCCTGACAAAAGAAGACACTACAGGGCGATGGTTCCACCATATTTTCTGCCAATTTCTTCATATTCTAAGAGACTGTTTTCATACCTTAAACTTTAACAGAGGGCATTCTTTGTTTGCATTGTATAATGTCCTTCTGTGCTGCCATTATTCACACAATTAGTTTCTTTTCCATCTTTTTCTCATGTGACAGTCACATCAAATATGCTGTTTAAATATTATTTCGCTACTTTTGATAATTCACCTTTTAACTCAGCAATAAAGAAACATTTACATGGAAATCCAAATATGCTGTTTCACTTTATGCTCCATAATACAAAATAAGGCCAGACTATTGACATTTTACATGGCCTTCCTCTATTGGTTCTGTACTGCATTGGGCATCCCTTCTACCATGAATCACAAAGATGTACAGTATTTGAGTCATAAACACAGTTGTAGATAAGACATTAAAGAATTACGGCTACTCCTAAAATTTACTGACCAGACTGGTTTCCACCTTAAATGTGCTACATGTTTGTTTACTTCACTGATGCTTCACCGCTGCCCAAGTGGATTTATTTCTCCAGTTGCTGGTGAAAAAAGTATGTATTTATCAATAAGAATATGGTCCTGAACTGAATAATTCACAACCATTGGTAACAGGACTTAAGAGTTTATCTTCTTGGTTCCCACCAAGAAGACCCTTTTCTTTTGAGTTCATCCAATTCACATATATTTTGGATAGCCAGTCATGCAAAACAAAGAAACAAACAAACCTTTTTTTTAACGCTATTGAGCTAGTCATAGGCAATTCCAATTGTAATTAATTTCTTCATATTAACATTGTGTACTTTTTCTACAAACTATTCCACGATTTGCAGATGGATGAAAAGCCATTGAACTAATTTTTTAGCCCAAAATGGTTAACACATTGTTATGAACTTGAGAGCTCCTAAAACACAAAGTCCTGTAAACAATAGGGGTCACTGTTTCCCCGTTAACCCCAACAGACAGACACTCTGGACACTGAGTAAAAGTCCAAAGAAGTATTTTAATACAGTGGAACCTCGGTTTGCGAGTAACTTGGTTTATGAGTGTTTTGTAAGACGAGCTAAATTTTTTATTAAATTTTGACTTGATAAACGAACGATGTCTTACAATACGAGTAGTATGGATACACTTTGTCTGCTGAGCGTCATGTGATCACAACTGAGAAGATTGTTCTTCTCTCTCTCGCTTGTGCATCTCTCTCTCTCTCTCCTTATCTCTCTCTCGCTCGGCTCTCTCTCTCTCCTTATATCTCTATCTCGCTCGCCGTGCGCATCTCTCTCTCTCTCTCTTCTTATCTCTCTCACTCGCGCGTCTCTCTCTCTCTCTCTCTTCTCTTGAGGGCAATTGTCTCCTATTCTCCGTCTGAGTCTGCGTGCCTCACTCATATAGTCAACAGCCGTACGAGCGTATACTGTTTACTACAGCATTGTGACTGTGTGTGTGTGCGCGCGTGCACGCACGTGTGTGCTGCGAAGTGCGAGTCCCCATCTTGCACCCCAAAACACGAAGCTGAGTCTCAGTACTTTAACAACGCCAGCTTTATTCAGCTTGAAACAGCAACAGCACTGTTATTTATTGTAGTGGGATCTTTATAATGTTCCTTGTATCACCCATCGATGGCAGGCGCTTACAGCATGTCTGCGATCTTTTTGGATACGCTTATACGGTGAACTGCTACAGCGCTGGGAGACTGCGATTGCTTTGGCACACTCTTCCGTGTGTCGTCCCGTTGGGTGGAATCCCACATGAGTTTAGAAACTGACTCACACCAGCCATGATTCTTTTTAAAGGTAAAGTGCAGGTTAATTTGTTTTATGTATTTTTACTTTATATTTTGTATTAATCATTTTTATATGAATAGTTTTGGGTTCTGGAACGAATCATCTGAGTTTCCATTATTTCTTATGGGGAAATTCACTTTGATATACGAGTGCTTTGGACCGCGAGCACGTTTCCGGAACGAATTATACTCGCAAACCGAGGTTCCACTGTATTCTTTTCTTCTTAAAGACAGTGCCTTAAGAACTACAGCCCCAATAGCACAGGTAAATAATAATAATAAATCAAGTACAAACACAATACAAATCTCTCCTCCACACCTCCCAGCAAGCATTGTCCACCTCCTCCCGACTCTTCCTCAGTTGCTGGGATCCCAGCAGTCCTTTAAATATTCCTTGACCCGGAAGTGTTTCTGTTCTGTGGCTAGCACTTCCGGGTCTAATGAAGAACTGGATTTTTTCTTCAGCCTGGAAGTACTTTGGGGCTTCCGTCCTCATGACTACCTTGTACTTCCAGGCTATAGGGAAAGGATGAGTCCCAAGGTCCTTCGACAGCTCCTCCTGGCGGCACCCACGGCACCCATCAAGGTTGAAAAACCAAACTACAAGTCCCAGGATGCCCTGTGAGAATCTGGGGCACCACTACACTCCAGGGAAGCTGCCATCTAGCATTTTGGGGGAGGCAGTATCCAAAAGTAGCTATCTCCCCACTTCCTTCCATCCTTAGGGCATCCCGGCCATCTATCACTTCCCATAAAACTTCATAAATGAAACATAAATGGCTGTTTGCAGTTCACTGTGCTTTTCTTATGATTTTCTAAATAAAGGCTATGACTGAAAATCATAGGAAAAAACATGTACTGTGATTCTGGCTTTAGTAAACGGACAAAACTCAATGTGATAACTAAAAAGTAGTAATATCACTACCACATAATTACATGCCAAAGATTAAAAAAAAAAACCCAAAATGGCTGATTCGAAAGTCTGGTCAGGCCAAGTGTTGATGGAGTACAAATAGACGCTGAGGCCATTTTTCCAGAGAACTAGCAGTATTGAAGATGTACAGAGGTACAATACGAGATTAGGGTGAGAGTGAGCTCAGTGTGTTATACATTGAAAATGAATCCTTTACCTCACTGGGTTGTTTGGCATATAATGGCATATATGTTACACGACTTATTATGTCCACCTGCTAAACTGTATGACAAATGATCCATTTTCCTTCCTTTCTTTCACAGAAACAATATTCTGAATGGGGCAGTCAACAGCTCACCAAATCAATTTTTTTTATAATTTCTTGGGGGAGTGCTTAGTACTACCTTTCTTCTACTTACAGATGAGTAGACACCATCTTGTTCTCCAACCTCCTAGCTCATTATGTTATTATTCACAAGTAGGACTTTAGAAGCTTTGGTCACACAAGCTTCTCAAAGGTAAGGTGACCAGAAATATTTCTTGAGGCACTGATTTAGGTGAACTGACTTATTTAAAAACAAATTAACCTCTATTTGCCCCCTACTTCAAACTTGAATAATCTTTCAGTTAAGGGGTTCATGGAGTACCTTTCTACATGAGAGCAGCACATTTAATCGCTAAACCCATTAGTTCTCTTCAAAATAGATACGCTTGGACCAGTCAACTGTCTTATGGGTTTTACCAGTGCTAGTCCTATATCAAGGCACTTGCTATGAGTTATTATCTGATTCTAATCCATTCCTGAAAATTGGTTGGAAAATGAAAAAATGTTCATTGGAAAATTATTTCACATTTTTATGAAATCAAGAGTTCCCAAGCATGTAAGTCTCAAAAAAAATCCTCAGAATGCCCACTAGCGGGAGAATTACCTTGAAACCCAGCTTGAAATGAGAAGGTCAAAGAGGAATCTTTATAAATGGAATAATTTATTTTCACAAAAATGCTTTGTGCTCAAAAACAAAAAAAAAGGAGCGCAAACAGCATAGAAGGAAATGCCAATATCGATGAAAGTCCCAATCAAAAATCCAAAGTTATAAAATCAGAAGACAGGTTACAAAATCCCGAAAATCACAAACGATAATCACAGGAAGATTTCAACGCCACCATGAGTGCATTAAGAATGAACCACAAGAGACTGTGGGCTGCTCTCAGCCACTGAAGAACTGAGGGCATCACCTTGGTGATGGACAGGTGGCCCTGTCTCTTGGGGGACCAACCATAAAACACATAGAACATAAAGAAAGATACACGATATAAAAAGACTCAGACCACACAGCAAAAACCGGAAGTGACATCAATGAGCCCATGCGGAATTTGGTTGGAAAGGAAAAAGTAAAAGGATCAGTGCACTCTGCCATCCTCTGGTCCGGCATGGAATTATCTTTTTTTGAGACCTTTAGCTGCCTCCCATGTGCAAGTGCGTGACAATGGATACATATAAATTCAATGGCTAACTATGTTAACATAAAAGAGAGAATCAAATTAACAAAACTAACATAAAAATGCCATTTGAACCCTGGGGAGGAAACCTGGCTGAAATATGACACACATTATTTAAATGGGAGAAATAAAAATAAACTCTCTTTTAACTAGAAACTCCTCAACCAATTTAAACCAGATCACTTAAACACTTATATAACTGTTAGCCCTTGTTTTCTATATGATACTACATAGTCATCTCATTCATCAACTACCTAATTTAGAAACAGTTAGTAGCATATTTAATGGAAATATTTTTATGCATGACCTTCTGTTTGGCATATAATAGAGAAACCGGAACTATACTGGAGGAAATCTTCTAGGTAAACCATCGTGGTGTGTTCATCTCACAGAAAAATGTAGTTATGAAATTTATGTAAAAATGTCTTTTATTAATTTTCATTTACTTTAAGTTTTCCACCTCTTTGGGTGTATTTAAAAAAAAAAAAAACTACACAGACATTTAGGCATAAGTGCAGTTACTGCACAAGCATTTTGAAGCAAAGAGAACAAAGACTCACGACTAGAAGGAGGTAGTTCTGAGCATTTAGTGATAAGATCATAAGAAATTTAACAATATGAGAAGCGACCTTTAAGTCCATCAGGCTCATTTGTTTGACTAATAGCTGTGCTGTTCCAGTATATCACCCAGCTACTTTTTATATAGAGAAAGTGACAGCTGAAGTTGCTATAAATGGGAGTTTCCTCCAAGGTGAAACAGGAACAAGGCCTTCAAAGTAACTACGGAAGCAGGCCAGAAACCTACCTGATCTTCCTAGCAGAGGCAACCTCAGCTTCAGCCAGACCCCTGGGCAACCTGCTGTCTTCAGCTGGAGGAGGTGTAAAAATGAGGAGCTGGCAAAACAACTATAAAAATTTTGAAATCTACAGGTATAATGAAAATCCCACAAGGAGATGGGTAACTACAAACCTTCAGCTTGAATAAATAGAGTATTCAAAGAATGTTTATTGACATTGTATTGGAATATATTGAAATTTTGTTATTATTAACAAAAATGTCAAAGAAGAGCCCAAAAGAGTAAAGGAGTCACAAAGGAGTTGGTTAAAAGGCAGTCCTAAGAAATCAAAGACCCAAAACAGAGTCCAGTAATCAGCACCCATTAAACTTAAGGAAGATATAAACAATAACCAGAAAATCTAACAATAAAGAGCAATACAGGTCAGCCCTTGTGATTTGTGGGTTTACAATTCAGAGATCTGCCCAATTCACAGGTTTTTCATCAATAATTAAATAGAAATTATTTTGCAAAATCTGCGACTCATTCTGAAATACTGCAGACAACACTATATCCCCTTGACTTAACTGGACTTCAAATTCCATCAACCCTGAGGGGACTGCATCATTTTGCAGCTTTAGTGGTTGGAAAAAGGGCTGCTGGGTAAAAGATGAAAGCGCTAGTTTTAAAAGTGAGCCATAACAAGCAAAGCAGGATCGTCTTTTTGTTTCTACGCTTCCCTGCATAATGGGTTTACAATTACACTGGATTACAGTTTTCTCTGGAGTTATGTTCTTCTCCTGTGCCTTATTGTTTGTGTAAGTTTGACTGGGTTAGAAAACTTGTTCCTTTGGGAAGTGCTTCAAACTTCTAGAAATCTTCACATACATTGGTATTATGGTTGGACAAAATTTTGAATAACTTAAAGGAGGATGTTTATAGCGGATTTCCTTTCATAACTACACCACCATCACCTGTACCTGCAAAGCTGAACTGGGTCGTGGCTCTTTATTATTTTTTGCTTAGTGTTTTGTTGGATTTCCTTTCTATCTGTAATATTAATCATGTTTGTCATTTACTACCATAAATATACACACAAATTTATTATAGTAAGTAAATTTTTTTAAAAAGTTACATTTCACTAAAGAAGTGCTGAGCTGTCAACTTTGTCTGGGGATAAGTGTTCATGTTTGTCTCGGTTGCCAGTCTCACACATATGATTTGATTGTGCAGTGATCATTCCATCCTGTAAACATAAAATATACAGTAACCATGGGCCCAAAATGTATTACCAGATTTTCAAATGCATGGGGTCCTGTGCCCCAAACCCCTGAAGTTTGGATTGCTGAAGTTACAAAAACTCTTTTCAATGACAGTGGGAGTAGCCTGAGGGAGGGCCACAAGTGGTGATGTAAGGATGATCCCACCTCTTGGGGTTCCACCCACAAAGGACAAGGATTAGAATTAAATTCAAAGAGCCAGTACACAATTATAAAGATTACATAAATTATGTAAAAATAAAATGCATGACTCCAAAACAACGAAAACAGCAATAAAATACATAAACATGTGTAATACTACAACAGAAATGCACTGTGTCACAATTCTAAATAGCCATAGGATAATGCGACTTTCAAAATGTTTTCAAAGACATGATCCCTTACAGTGAAAAAAGATTCCAAATACTAAATTTTTGGTATAAATCCATGCACGTTTATGGTGAAAAATTACATAAAGAAAAGATTGAAAAAAAAGGATTGTTGTAATTGATTTAATCATTAATGTAACAAACAAAAGACAAAATACAGCTCTCCAGCAGAAAACACACAGTCCAGTACCAGTTAAGAACAATTGTCTTATATTATGCTTTTATAAATTATATAACAGTGGTACTATACAACATTATGTGTGACATAAAATTTTATAGTTTGTGGGTTGAGTAAGGTTGGTGTCCTATAAGGTGGTCTGCTTCCTTTCTCCATAGCAATTGTAGAACTCAATAACCCTAACTGAGAGGACACACAGCAACGTCTCAGCAGCACCCTGGTCTCATAAATACTTTTACCAGTTTTTTCATCAGAAACTCTGGATTAAATCTGGGATAATGAGGTGGTTCGTCATGCGGTGGGTGAGACAACACACTGTATCAGTGCATGCTCCCAACCTCTCCTCCTCTGGATTTCATCAGGTATTAAATGAGAAGAGAAGAAAGCCATAACTGAAGTAAGTTTTAAGTGAAATAAATGTGAAACTAGACTATATAGACATATCATCAATTAAATAATTTCAATGTACAATTAGGGCAAAAACTGGAACAAGATAATGCTCACATTGTGATAGATGGCATCAAGGAGGACACCAGCGTCTCAAAAACCAACAACAAAGAGACTAGGCATGCATCAGAATCAAAGATGAAAAACCAAATAACAAAACAGATCCAACAGAACAACAAATGCAAGAAGAAGAGAAGGAGAGGTTTGACTTCAAATCCAGTAAAGCATCACTAAAAGGAGTTTCTTTTAAATGTAGTCTAGTTAAAATTGTGCATATTCATATATGGCTGTGGGAGTTTAGTATAGAGCATAGTGGTAGAACAACTAGACAGTGAAAAACTCGAAAACAAAGGCATCCATACCAAACCAGGACATAAAGTAATCTTACTTTCTGAAGTGTGATAAGGAATGGAACAGCTGTTCATTTTAATCAGGTCACTATGATGTATCATCTTAGATGTTAATACCTTAACTTTTATTACTTGCAGATCAGGTCTTCCTAAAAAAGGCACATGAGCACACTTGAGTTTAAGTGCTTGTAAATATTATTAAATGTTTGATCATCATGTTTCATTTACATGAAATAATTTCAAGGAGACATCACATCAGGTGAAACCTCTGCTTTGCTTATCTCAGCTCTGCAATAAAATCAAGCATGGCTGCTAAACTCCACTCTGGCTTCACTCTCATGATTAACCATAAAAATGGCTCCTACACACATATTAGTTAGCAAGTCCAGCAAGTGGAAATAGACTCTCCAAAAATGTAAAGACAGAAATGAATTTGAGAGAGAAAAAGACAGAGAAGATACCAATGGCCACCTTAAACATGTACAGGGAACCTCACAAAGTTCACCACTGCCTATATCTAGCAACTTAACAAAGAAACAAAATGGAAACATGGTTGACTCACCAAGTACATTTTTTCTGTTAATATGCAAATTCTTTGACTGAAAACAGTTGCATATGCTAAAAGTTGACTACTTTGTCTGCAGACCAAAACCAAAAATAAACAAAGGAATTTCTGGACTGAAATAAGCAACAATTGTAAGAATTTGAGAACCTGGGACTGGAAAGGAAACAGACAAGTAAGTTTTTCCCAGTGGAAACATTGGTAAGGAAGATACTCACATTTTGCCCAAGTTAAATGTTTTTAAGAATTACATCAAGCAAGTTATAAGTATCATGCAGAGCATGGAGTTCTCTTAAGGATAAAAGCTGTCAATGTTTCCAGTGAAATCTTCTTGAATAAACGGAAGCTGCTACCACTTAACAATTTCATCAGAACTTTTTTCAGCCTTCATGCCTGTACTGTATTCAGTTGTGCCTTTTAAGTTGGTATGTAAGTGTGCGCTGTTACTTGTTGCAGCTGACATTACGAAAATCATAAAGACTTTGTTTAACAAACTAAGGCCTGCGCATTGTTTGGACAAAAACTGGCGCATAAGTTGCTGGTAAGGTCCCAAAGCATCAGAGCACAAATCTATCAAAAAACAACAAACAGGCAGAGGAAGAATTAAATTCAAGGTTGAAAGAATATGGTCAAAACATAAAATAGAAAACATTAGTACAGTGAAACAATTTTAATGAAAATATACCTTCAGTTACAAAATGCTCATCCAATTCTGTTCCTCTAATTTCTTCAAAATAACATCAAGTTGAGTTTTAAAGGTCATTAAACTTATACTGTCTACCAAATTTGGTGATTTATTTAATGTGTCTACAGGTCTCTGTGTTAAGAAAACTGTCTAATGCTTGTGGATATTTGCCATTTACAAGCATCCATCTGTGTCACCATGTTCTTTCCTTACAAATTTAAACACCTCAATCATATCACCCGTTAGTATGAATTTGCTAAAAAAGAAACTCCTTCAGTCTGTTCCTAACAGACCTCTCAGTTCTGAAATCAGCATAGTCACTCTTCACTGGACTTTCTCTTGTACAAAACTGCACATACAACTCCGGATGAGGCCTCACAAATGTGTAAGACAGACAGACAAACAGACAGGCAGACAGACAGATAGATAGATAGATAGATAGATAGATAGATAGATAGATAGATAGATAGATAGATCTAGGGGAGATTAAGGGAGATCAGGGGAAATATGGCTTTTTACCGAAGTTCTTTTAATAAATAAATTCGTAAATAGACAAACTCTGTATACAGTATATACACACAAACAATATGGTCTGAACCGACACCAGAATGACTAAAAAGGAAGAAAAATAAATAGAAAGAAAACTTATGACTTGGCAGTCACAGTCACAGTATTGAATTATGCAGGCATTTTGCTCTTGGTACAAAGGAGCCCTAGTTACTGTTCTTCACATATTTTTGCTGAACAGTTGGTGTGTCAGAAAAAGGATGTAGAGCGTTGTTCAAAATGGCACACAGTTTTATTTTAATTCTCTCCTTCACTACTTTACCCAGGGGGGTCCAGAGTGCATCCTATAACCGAGCTTGCCCTTTTAATTAGCCTGTTGATTTGGTGGGCCTCTCTTGAAGTGATGTTACCAGCCCAACACATCACAGAGTAGATAATCGGAATGGCCATCAGAGCGTTATAGAAGATATGAAGGATGTTGTGTCCCACATTAAAGGAACACAGTCTGTCCTTTCTTATATACAGCAGTTTCTCTTTGTTATGAGACCAGTTACTGGTGTGGATCCCCAAGTACTTGTGGGAGTGCAACATCTATACTTTCTCTCCCTGAATAGTGACCGCACATAGAGTATGTTTGGTGCATCGAAAGTCAATAATCAGTTCCATGGTGTTGCTGACGTTAAGTTGGAGACAATTCTTTCTGCACCAAGTAACAAACTTTTCCACCTAACTCCTATACTCTGTATCATCTTCATTATCAATACGCCTTATAAATGCAGAGTCATCTGAGAATTTCGTCAAGTGACATGACTTGATGTTATATAGTATTTATAGTCTGAGGTGTACAGAGTGAAGAGAAACGAAGGCAGGACTGTTCTTTGTGTTACTCCAGTGTTGCTCACACCCACAACGGAGACACAGCCCTTGAATCTCACAAACTATGGTGTGACCAAAAGATAGTCCATTATCCAGGACACCATATTCTCATCCATTCACATGTCTCTGAGTTTATACATTAACAGGCACGGCTGGATGGTATTGAAGGCCCTGAAGAAATCGAAAAACATATTCCTCACAGTGCTGACAGGTTTATCCAGGTGAGTATAAGGCTTGTGGAGCAGATGGATAATTGCATCCTCCACTCCAATCTTTGTCCAATTGGCAAACTGCAGTGCATCCAGGTGGTCACCACAAAAGTACTGAAATAGTCCGTACCAGTCTCTCAAAAGTCTTCATGAAATTCAATGTAAATGCCACTGGTCTGTAGTCATTGAGTGAAGAGGCTCATGACTTCTTTGGAACAGGAACAATGCAGGATGATTTCCATAGCAGCTACACTTTCTGGAGCCTTAGGTACGGACTGAACAGGCGAGAAAACCACAGAGTTGGACTCTATCTGGTCTCACAGTTTTTTCTGTGTGTAGCTTCTGCAATTGTCTTTTTCCTTGTTCTGTTATGGACAGCCCATACCGATAGTCAGAGGTGGACTTGTCACTGGCCGTTTCACTTAACATGGCCTGAATTTTTGATGTATTAGGGATGGCGTGAGGTTAAAGGTCATTGGAAGAAGGTGTTAGTGGGAGGGAAAATCTATTTAAAAATTGGTTCAGGGCTTTAGCTTTGTCCCCATCTTCTTCTAGCACCTGAGCACTGGATTGTCCGAGTCCAGTAATGTGCCCAGTCCTGTCCAGACATCTTTTATATTATTCTAAGTGGTTGTAATTTGTATTTTAGCTTTGTAAGTTTCCTTTTCTTCACTCAGCTTTTTGTTTAGCACTTGCTGTGCATCCTTCAGGGTCTCTTTGCCACCAGATTTGAATGCTGTCTTTTTCTCATTCAGAAGACCTTTTAGCTCCTTAGTAATCCAGAGCTTGTCATTTGGAAAACAATGGACTACCTTTGAGTGTACCACAGTGTCGACACAGATGGTAGGATAGTTTGTGATGCAATAAGTCCTTCAATGTCATCCTCATGTGACTCACATATCATTTTCCAGTCTGCCATTTGGAGGCAGTCATTCAGAGCCAGTTCAGCCTCCAGGCTGCATTTCTTCACTATCATAGCGTAAGTCAGCATTTCTCAACCTTTAAGTATATGCGACCTGAGTTTTCATAACAGTTTTAATCGCGCCCCCCCCCCTAACATTTTTTTTTTAAATTTAGATAGTATATTTTATTATACCTACTTAACTTTTATCAACATTTATCTAACTCTATATTTATTTTTCTAGTATGAGAATGTAGTTTAAGTTAAGTTGTTTTGGTTTCAACAGATTTTTTTTCATATTTTTGATTCTTGATTTCTTTTTTTCACATCTTCACGCCCCCCTTTTTGTTACTTCGTGCCTCCTAGGGGGGCTCGCCCCACAGGTTGAGAACCACTGGTGTAAGTATAACCTCCCTTGACTTGATACAGTATATAGCCTAACATCAAATTAATCTTCTTAATGGATTCTGTTCACTGTCTGGATATAGATACTAAAAAGCACACTATGACTCCCAAGGTCTTTCTCATAAGTTGTGCTTTCTTTCACATTTCAGACAACATATTTTACTTCATCCGTGGAATATTTTATGCTTCCTTATATTAAATTCATTTTCCACAGTTCTGCTCAACTCCAAATCAGAGGGAGCAGAGATTTGAGAAGGTTCTGGGAATCTGAGAGGAGCCAGTTTGAATGAACTCCCCTCTTGGCTGAACAGGTATAATTGATAATAGTTCCATTGCAGCAGTTCTCATGCTTGACATTAGTGAAAGTTAGTGCTAGTGGGTATGGTTGAGCATGAAGATCAACACTGAGGACTGACAATATAGCCATTCACATGGAAGCCAATAATGCTAGTTAGGTGGAGAAGAAAGGAGAAGTTCTGTAATTTGAATGGTTGTTCAAAATGTAGAGAAAGTGAATCCATATCCTGCCCTTACACCCCCTCTGAAAGGAGCAACAGAAAGAGAGGTGGGCATATCTTCACAGCTCTCGGCAAAACCTACATTATCAGAGAGGTTACTTTACAAAATAAAATCAATTTGTCTAAAAATCACAGTACCTTAATAAAAAAAAAACTAACACAATTAAAAGTAAACAGATTTGATAACAAAAGCAGTTAGCAGAGCATTGTCAATCCTTTCCATCACGTACAGATTTTACCTTGAGAATACGTGACAGGGACCTGTATAATTAAGCTGGAGCAGAAGGAGCGATTGATTTGCACTGAACCTGCATATCAATGACAGCAGGGATGCTTTGTTTCCTGCAAGTAAGCCAACGTTCAAACAGGTTCGGCCTTTAACGTGCCTCCTGTGCTGTCTTCATCTGTCTCGCCCAGCCAGATAAACCTTGAAATGGGAGCCAGCTCTGGGAGATTAACATTCAGTTCACACTCTAGGTCGGCTGGGTGTTGAATCGTGTATAGATGTTGGCTGAATGTCAAGTGATGAAGAGACTTAAGAGATGAGAAAAGGGAGAGAGAGCGAGTGAGTGCTCCGTCTCTGGTGATGAAAGTGCAGAATGACGTTTGTTTCCCAAATGTCAACAGCCTTTCAGTTAAATGGGTAATGGTGTTTGGTACCTGGGGTGTGTGTGTGTGTGTGTGTGTGTGTGCGCGTGTGCATGCGCATGTGTGTACAACTTGCATCCCCTTTGTCTGGTCATGTACCAAATCCACAGGACTCCGTCTGAATGTCATGGCAAAATAATAGCCTTCAATTAGGTCAGTGCTATTTATTTTTCACTTTTTGACAAAAAAGGCTTTCAGTATTCTTGTGCTTAAAGCTATAACTTAAAAAATGCTAGAAAATCACAGTGGGTCAAGAAGGAGACATGAGCTGAAACATATTATTTGCTCAGTTTCATGAGGTGGATGCCACAGTTGTTTATTGAGATGGCTTCATAGGTTCCTGGGTCACTGTCATTGTGAAGTTTGTCTGAGTGAGTGAGCCTGCTCTATGCTTTACTCCTTAAGGCTTTCATTCAGGTTAGCTGTTTTGGGGCTTCTAAACTGGAGTGCGTATGTGAGCGTACGTATTGATGATATAGCATCCTGTCCAAGGCAGCTTCTACCCTTGCACTCCAATATGCTGGATTAGGCTCTGGACTCTAGCAACACTGTATTGTGTCAAGAGTTGGCTGGGGCTCAACCTCAAAACCTTCTTTATGGCTGCCCTTTCTCCCTGACCCCTCCTGTTTTTCTCTTTTGCTGGGCTACACTAATTACACAGCAGTCACATGATAGGAGGGACAGATTATATAAAAATAACTCATCTTTAGCATGGTTTATCTTGCATCTTTCTAAAGTGCATGATTTTAGAGTTCTGCTACCGTTTAACTGCTTTTTCATGCCCTTGACCCATTTCCCTGTATTATTTTATGTATATAAAATACTATAGGTTGTGCCCATCTATCACACAATTGTTTGCAAATTATTGGGGCTAGAACCTTGATCTTGGTCTTAATCAAAACATTAGGATGTGACACACATGCCGATGAAATAACATATTTAGGTAGAGGCATCCCTCTGTTAAGTTATCAGGGTTTGCAACTTTCTTCTGGCAAAGAGCTCGACAGGGTCACATAGTGGAAAGACACAGAACAGCAATGGCACGTGCTAAGCATCAAGTGCATTGCCGAGGCCACTCATAGTAAGAAGAAGAACAGCTTTGCCATTTATTAAGATTCAGGTACAGTATAGAGAATGTGTTATGACAAAGACAGAAATAGGCCTGCACAAAGTGACCGGAGCTCCTGTTCTTACACCAAAACTTCAGTGGCAGCTTTTATGTAACATCAAGCTCAACACATGAGGCACCCATCTGTGAAGTTATCAGGGTTTAAATCTTTCTTGTGGCAAAGTGCTTAACATGGTCACGCAGCAGAAAAGAAACAATGGCACGTGCTGAGCATCAAGTGCTTCGCTAAGGCCAGTCATAGCAAAAAGAAGAACAGCTTTACCATTTTTTAAGCATCAGGTACAGTATAGAGAATGTATGTATGACAAAGACAGAAAAAGGCCTGTACAAAGTGACCTGCCCTCCTGTTCTTACAGCAAAACTCCAGTGGCAACTTGTACGTAACACCAAGCCCAACACATGAGGCACTTCAGTGATGAAGAATTAGGACAGGTAAGCTTGAATATAGAGTCATTGAGCAGCTAGCTAATACTAAGGCTTATTGACATGCCAGATGTATTCTATGACATAGAATGCAAGAACAGCAATGACTGAGAAATGTATGCTGACAAGCAAGGAGATTGTCAAATACTCACAACTTCTGCCCATATGCAAACACTGCTTTTACATCCTTACAAACTTAATGCCAATAAAACTGAAGTGTTACTGGTAGGCCCAAACTCCCAACTTTCTAAGGCATTCAACTTCTCTGTTTGTGTTGATGGTACACTTGTCAAACCTGCTCCTGTTGTCAGAAATCTTGGTGTGTTGTTAGATTCATCACTTAACTTTGAGCTACACATTAGGTCTTGTGGAAGCCAGCCCCGGACACAGACAGACAGACACCTCCATGTCTACAAAGGCACACGTTTATTTACAGTACAGTCCACAGCACATGGTGCCCCTGCACCAATCACCCTTTTTCCTCTGTCCTACAAAAGGTCCTTTGCTGCCTCTACTCCTTTCCCATGAGTTCTGCTTCTCACCTTCAAAGCCCTACATAACCTTGCCCCTCTCTACCTCACTCAGTTTCTAGCACTGTACACTCCTTCTCGCTATTTCTGGTCCTTAAGCAGTACAGTAATCTCTTTACTGGCCCATGCACCAGACTCTCCACCCTGGGAGGCAGGTCCTTCAGTGTTATGGCTCCTCAACTCTAGAACGCTCTTCCTCAGTCACTAAGAGATTGCCCTCTTTCTGCACCTTTACGTCTCAACTGAAAACTTTCCTCTTCTATGAACTGTTGTCTTCTGTGTAATTTTTTTTTTACTCTGTATATAAAGTAACCCTGGGTTTGTGAAAGGCGCTCCATAAATGCAACTTATTATTACTATTATCATTATTTACATCAATGTTTGTTTATGGAGTTTTATCTAACAAACGTTAGACTGGCGATGTACACATTGTAGGTAGTATTTTCTTATACCAAAAACAAAAGAATATGCAGTAAAAATGGAAATGTTCATCTTGCTCTATATAACCCACCTTTATCTGAGGACTAGCGGTCCATGAGTTTCCTAGTTGGATTATGTTTCTCTGTAGTGTATTATCTGAAAGGCATAGAACTCACAGATAGCAGAAGTGAAATTAAGGCTTGTAAAAGAGAACCATGGTAGGGTTAGGGTTAGGTTAAGGTTAGGGTTAGATATTAAAATGTAATAGGCAGAATATGTCAAAGACATTTATGGAAGGGATAAAAAACCCAAGAAGTGAGTTTTGGAAAGAAAGAATAGCTTTCTAGTGTTCTGCCAAGGTGGAGTTAGTAGGCCTTGAAAGCAACAGAGTAAATAGGATCGGGATATGAACACTTAGTTACAGGGAAAAATAAAGGTTAAAGCCAGAAGAACAGAAGATCGATCATCAAACCAAATATGGGAGACAAACATCAAAGTCCAAAAACTTAGCCAGAAAGTTGTTTATTTGAAATCTAGGGGAAAAAAAATCTTTTAGGCATATCCACAAACTTGGACAATTAAACGATAAGCTGTTGCAATTTAAATAATGTTGTAACACTGACATCATGCAATGAGGCCTCTGAAAGATAACAGTAAGTTCACATCACAGCAGCAATGGTGCAAATTGATGATGCCCAGAACAAATACAAAAGGACATCATGAAATAACGATAAAATGAAACAAAGAAAGTGAGTCCAATAGCAACAGTCTTGAAAACCTTAGAAGTGACTTTAGAACTCTGAAAAAAATTAATAAACTCATAGCATTTACATTTACATTTGCATTTATTTTCTTGGCAGACGCTTTTATTCAAAGCAACTTACAACAGAGGAAAACATAATCAAGTACCATTGGGCTAGGGCCTGTTTGTTCAGCAAGGGTAATAGGACAGGTAACAAAAGTTGATTGCCACAAGTGAAAAGAGGTTATAACTAATAAGTCTGCAATCATAGATTATAATTGATAAGGCAATTAAACATAAACAACAATTAACCAGCAATATAAAAGATCACAGAGCATAGTTTTTTTTCCTTCAATCAATTAGACAGATATTCACAGAACAGATGGGCTTTCAATTGCTTCTTAAACACATTGCAGTATGGATGGAGGTGGGTAGCCTGTTCACCAACTGGGAACTACACAAAGGGTGGCATCACCAGACGCTGTTCACAGGCTGACCTGAGTGGGCGAGACGGAGAATAGCACCTCACCAGTGCCTCCATATGTACAGGTGCTGACCCACTGACTATTCTGTAGGCAAGCATCAGGGATTTAAACTTAATGTATGCTGCTACATGGAGCCAATGTAGCGACCCGAAGAGAGGAGTGACATGTGCCCGTCTTGGCTGGTTAAATAGATTGTTAAGACCAGAGATGTTGCAACAAGAGGTAACTGAAACTCTGAACCATTAAAAGAAAGCAATGCAGAAAGAGTGGATGGAATTCTCTTAGACATATGTAAACTATGGAATTGAAAGGAGAGAATGAACAAGTGACCCTCTGTAAAGTTATATACGGTACAAAAAAAAAACATGAGCATATCTTGCATCCATCATCTCAAGACCCCTGCAAATCATCTTAAAGTGTTGCCAAAAGATTTTATTATTTCGATTGCTTAAAAGTATTTATTTACTTAAAACAATAAGTGAAATATTATTTTACTCCATGGTCAAAAAGATCTTCAAAAATAGACTCAACTGGTAGCTATAGTTGGGACCTCCAAAATCGTTCCATGGGTTATGTCTGGGTCCTGTCTGAACACACTTTGATTGAATTACAAATATGTTAAAATGTATTGAACATGAATGAGAAACTCTAAAAACTGACAATACCTACAATACCTAGCCAGATGACATTTTAGAAAACAACTTTCTAATTTTGGGAAAGAAATTAAAATTTGTGAGGACCATCACACTATCAACTTAAAACCACATACCTCAAAAGTTTTTTTGAAGGTAAAAAAGGGACAGAAGAGAGAAAAGAGTGGAAAAATAAATCAGCAAAGAACAATTTGGGTTCAGAGAGGTACAATAACAAGAAATTCAATAGAATCATCAGTAAATGAAGCATTGAGCAATGACAAGATGATGATTACAAGAAGACTTTCAATTAAGTAAAGGTCAAAAATGACCATGGTCATGCTAGAACATACCATACTATGATATTAAACTGATAAGAACAGATACTACACTTGGGATGAACATTTAAGTGAAAGATAAGTATACATAAAGGCCTGCCATAGAAAAGACTAGAGAGTGAAGTGAATGACCACATAGAAAGAGTGCAGTGGCTTTGTAGGGCAATCTCACTACAGGGCATATTTTGCATTGGTTATGACAGTGTGTCACACACGTGCGAGTAGGAGGCAGGTAAAGGGCCTGAGTAATTGTAATTCTACAACAGACCAGGGGGTGGCAGGGTGCGCTCAGTTCCTTGCAGACCATTCGCAAGAAATCCTGCCAGGTTCCAGCGACTCAGAAAACATCAATTCTGGTTTGGGGGGCCTCCGATGATGGCACATCCGGTCTAGATGACA
Source organism: Polypterus senegalus (assembly GCF_016835505.1). Taxonomy (NCBI): domain Eukaryota; kingdom Metazoa; phylum Chordata; class Cladistia; order Polypteriformes; family Polypteridae; genus Polypterus; species Polypterus senegalus. The sequence goes on from NC_053156.1 coordinate 219,127,514, forward strand.
TCACTTCTTGTATTGGCCTTTAAAGCCCCATCTGTCTCCATATAAGCAGATGTTTTGGACATCTCTGTTCATCTTTAAACCTATTTTGCAGCCATCGAACAATATATGGGCGGTTGCCCCAACCCTTTACAATGTCTTTGCCTCATCATTATCAAAAGGGGAAAGAAGGAGGAGATCCATCTGCAACAGCACACAGGCTGCAGGGAAAAGCTCAAGATGACCCTGGATCAAGAGAGTAGATCTGTGGGAGATTACTGATAAGGCACAAAATGAGGCTTGATAAACTTCAGCTAGGTTAACTGGGAAAAGGTACCTGATGTTTGAAAGAAACACTCAATGACCCCATGTAACATCACCGATGATGTGTCCTAGCTTAGCATCAGTAGATGAACCACTGCAACAGGAATAGACTGGAACATTTGAAGGCTGATAGCTTCACAGTAAATGCAACACAAAGCAAGGGTAAGACTTGGTTAAGAAATAATAGACTCTTGTATCATTTGAACAGGTGTTAGGGAAGGCTGCTTTAACTTGACATGATTGATCAATGTTTATGTGAACGCAATAGAGAGAGAAGAACTACCCTGTATAGATTCAGGAATAAATGTTGAAAATTCACAAAGAATCAAGCAATAATAGCAAGTAGAAGAGATGCATTTACATACTATGTTGCAGTGTCTCAATACCACAGTGGAGAACTTCTGAATAAAATGTACTGCAAAGAAAACAAAGATTGCAAATAAGGCTTAATGGAAAAGTAGTGGAACAAGTGTAATAATTTAAATATTTTGGGAAATTTTGGGAACTTAACCACAGTGTGTTAGCATATGCTGCCTTCACAAAGCATTAAGACCTTTTCAGTTTCTTCAAATGTTGTTTTTTTCAGCCTTATGGTAATATTTAAATTTCTTTTTTCCTTATTAAGCAATATTCAATACTTCAGAATGAAAAAGCAAAAGTAGGAGTTTTGAAATTTTTGAAAATGTAATAAAAATTAAAAATAAAATGAAATATCACATTGACACAGATACCCACAGATACACCTGTTGAAGAACCTTTGGCAGCAGTTTATGGACTGGAGTCTTCTTAGAGGGTAGAGACAAGCTTTGCCCTCCTGGTTTTTGGGGATTTTCTTCTATGCAAATCCCCTCAAGCTTTGTCAGGTTGGATGGAGACTGTTGGTGGACAGTATTGTTCAGGTTTTCCCAGACATGCTCGATTGAGTTTGGCTTGGACCACTCAAGAACATTCACAGAGTTGTCCCCTCCTGTGTTATCTTTGCTTTGTGCTTAGGGTCATTGCCCTGTCGCAAAATTAACCTTCAGACCAGTCGGAGGTTCAGAATACTTAGAAGCAGGTTCTCATTAAGGATATCACTATACTTAAACTGTTCTTTTTCACTTTCCCTCAACCCTGACTAGTTTCCTAGTCCCTGTTACTGAAAAACGAACCCACAGCATGATGCTGCCACTACCATTCTTCACTGATGGAAAGGTATTACACAGGTGATGAGCGATGACTGGTTTCCATTTCCTCCATATGTGACACTTAGAAGTCAGGCCAAACAGTTCAATTTTAGTTTCACAAGGCCTGAGAATCATGTTTATTATAGACTGAAAGTCCTTTAGGTGTATTTTTACAAACTTCCATTGGGCTTTCTTGTGTCATCTGACCACTTTGCCATACAGCCCAGATTAATGGAGTGTTGTTAGGTTGGTTGATCTTCTGGAAGTTCCTCTGATCTGCACACAGGTTCTCTAGTGCACAGCCACCATTGGGTTCTTATTTCACCTCTCCATCAAGACCTATCATCTACCTGATTATTTACTGTAGCTCTAGGAAGAGTTCTTAACTTCTTCCAGTTAAAAATTATGTTGACCAGAGTGCTTTTGGGAACGTTCAATGTCGCATACATTTTTTATACCCTTCCCCAGATCCGAGCTTCAACACAAATCTGTCTCTAAGCTCTGCGGGCAGTTACTTCAGACTCATGGCTTGGTTTTTGCTCTGATATGCAATGTCAGCTGTGGGACCTTCAATAGACAGGTATATGTATTTCCTAATGGTGTGTAATCAGTTGAATTGACCACAGATTGTCTCCAAGCAATGTGTAAAAACATCTCAATTTTGGCCTGCATACGGCACACCAGCTCCCCAAACAGCACAGAGAGGCGCAAATACAAGTTCAGCAACATGTAAGGCTTTTATTTTACTGTGGGAAAATCTTCCCTAAGAATTTCCTACCTTCACACAGCACAATACAAGATAAGAAGTATACAGCATTGTGTCTTTACCTTTTTCTCTCTCTTCTTCTTTCTTCCTCTGTCTTCCTCCACTCCTTGTCCACCAAGCTTTGCCCTCCACCTCCCGACTCTGGCTCCTGGAGCAGTGGCAGCTGGCTTCTTTTATGTTGTACCCAGAATTACTTCTGGTGGCCTGTTAGCATGGTCTAGAAGCACTTCCAGGTGAGGTGGAAGAACAACGAGGTAGGGCTCTGTAACCCAAGCAGCACCTTGTGGTGGCACCCATTGAACTGAAAAAGGCTGTAGTGAATTCCAGCTCCCATTAAGCCCTATGGCAGTCCATGGTGCTGCTATCTAGCATTCCAGGGGAGATAAGGCCCTGTAGATACTCTCTTCCCTGGTCCTTCCTTTATGAAGGTGTCTTGGCCAGGTAAGGGCCCTGTCTGTCCTCCACACAATGAGTAGAACAGGATGAATATTTTTAACATTTAGGGAAAAGGTCTGAATACTTATGTCAATGTGATATTTCAGGTTTTTTTTAGTAAATTTGTCAAAATTTCTAAAAAGCTGTTTTTTCACTTTGTCATTCGGGGTATTGAGTGTTGTTTTGTGAGGAAAATAATTAATTTAAATAATTTTAGCATGTCTTAGGGCCCAATTCATTTTTTAATATTAAAAAAAAGCAAAAGGTACAATCTTTTGAAAATATCAACTGAATTCAGGGCCATCCAAAATGAAAATGCATTAAGTTGTCTGCTCTGGGACAAGGAATAATTCTCTCTTCTCAGCCCACCCACTACGTCTTGCTGTGCAGATTGCGGAGGTGAGGCTCAGCTTCAACTGGCAAGGCTGCCCACAAAGGACTTGAGAGACTGACAAATCACGGTCACGAGAAAGGCAGATGGCTGCTGTTTGCAAGGGATAAAAAAAGCCACCAGTATGCACACATAGCTGATGCCCAAATCATTAGAAAACATGGAATTCAGCTGCAACAGCAACTAAAGGAAATTTGGATGAACATCTGGAGTCTGGCAGATGCAGATGTGCAGGTCTGGATGACAGGAAGCGTATATCGCTCCAGGGCCAGGAAAGTAAAGCTGGAGTGTGCTCTGTAAATAAAATGCAATGAAAAGAGTTGAACTCTGAGCCTTTAGTTATATTTCTCAAAACGCGACAGCTTTTCATGATGTACTCAGGCTGAAGCGGTGCACACTGGGATGTGAAAGAAACACCTGTTCACCAGTAGTATTCACTGTACACTTTGGAAATCATATAACTTTATGGGTAGGGGCAATTCTTAAAATTTTACAGAGCCTAACAATGTAAAAATTAAAACATGTAGCGGTACATAACAATTAAGGTTTATTAAAAATAGAGTAAACCTCGATATGGATACATATTGTGTGTATGTCAGGACTGATCTAAAAGACAGATTCTCAAGGAAGACTTGAACAATAACACTGACGGAATCTTATAGAAGAAACCCAAGTAGGAGACACAAAGCTAAAGAAGCGTTCACTGAGAGCTGCATAATGAAACTTGGAAAGAAGTTTTGTGGTGCATGGCAGAATGAAACTGAGCAAGAATTGAGAGTAAGTTTTCAGAGTGTTGGAATTGGTACCCTTTATAAGTCAGTGGCAGAATTTTAAGGCTAATTTGATTTTGGGCAACAAGGTTATGTAGTCAAGCAAGGTAAAGAACACTCTCAAATGGATGATCTTTTGAGTGTCTCTACCAGGGCTCAGGTAAAGGGTACAGAGGAGGGGATCTCAGGAGAGTCATATGTCTACTGTGGCAGTTGATGGCGCTATACCAGCGCTTCACCCAACACAGGAGGCACACTAATAAAACACAAACGTTTTATTTTCTTTCCTTCGCCTGTGGGCAATGCCTTCCCCATTTCTCACAGGCACAACACAGTCCCAATAAGCATAAGCACTAGCACAATCACAATCACAATCCTCTTCTTCTCTTTTATCTCCTCCACTCGTCCCGGCAAGCTTTGTCTCCCTCCTCCTGACTCAGAGTAACGATTGCTGGCTCCTTTTATAACAGCCCTGGAAATGCTGCAGGTGCTCATTGACCCGCTTCTGGCAGCACTTCCGGGTGTGGTGGAAGAACCGCCCAAGAGGGCTCAACAGCTGTTGCAGCTCTCTCTGGCAGCACCTTGGGATCCCAACAGGGCTGTAGATAACTCCAACTCCCATGACGCCCTGCAGGAATCCGAGGCACCATAGCAACCCATGGGGGCTGCCATCTAATGTCCTGGGGGAGGTACTGTTCTGCCCATGCTTGCTCCCCCGGTCATCTCCGTGAAGTGCCATCCCTGCCGGACAAGGTCCCCAGCCATCTGTAACACTACTTTCTCCATAATTCCAACCCAGAAGAGGACCACTCAGCCTGACTCCATCCTCATTAAGACCCTCATTCACATCCATAAAAGATTGCTTATTAACTCCATGGTGCTACAGCTCAATGAAGATCCCCACCTCCTACAGAACTGTTTTTAAGGCCTCCCTATTGAGATCTTGCTGATGCCAGCCATGAATGCTGCGTAGGTCCTCTTTGTTGTGATAAGGCAACACAAGCATAGTGAAAGGGCTGAAAGGCCTCTAGAAAAGTCCTCAAACCAGGCCATAAACTTCAATGACCTGCTTAGTAATAGACCTTGCACCAGGGAGCCTGACCCTAGACTCAGCAGACAGGCTTTGGCCTGCAGAGGCCCCAAATGAGAGACTGGCTTTAAACATTCAAAATGCACAAAAATGCCTTTCAAGAAAGAAGATAACACCATAAAACCTCTGGCTTGAATGACAAGGCCAAGAAAGAATTATAAAGGAGTAAACAGGAATAATAAAAAAATGAAAAAAAAACAAAAGGATTTGCCTAAAAAGGCAAAGTGAACCTCTGCTGGGACAAACTTTTTCATCAGAATACAAAGGTAGAGGTTAGTCCTAGTAAAAGTGATGTTAGGGTGGACCCATCTCTTGGAACACAAGGAACATAAGATATTAACTTAAGCACATTATGCAAATTCTAGTCATAATTTCTGTCAGACTTAACGACTAAAATTGGTTATCTTATCACTGGCCAAGTCACATGCCTTTCCCAATGATTTTCAGTCATATACTTCATTTACTTAATATTGGCAGGGTGGAGGCAGTCGGTGCTGCCCTCCTGTGAAGGACAGTCATCTAGTCTGACATGCCCAGCTACTCACTCCAACTAGTCCATGACTCACTGTGACAAAAATCACACAGGCTTGATTTTTCTTCTTTATCATTATGGAATCTGTCTGCATGTGTGATGAAAACCAATGAGTGTTCATTTAGAAGTACAATGTATAGAAAGCAGCAACGAGAAACAAGAAACACAGGGGGTTTTAACCTCACAAACAGAAGAAAAGCTCATCTGTCTGATGTCTCTTGTTTAATGTACCACAACTAATTAGAAAATATTTTTAAAAATCTCTGAGATTGCCACTAAACTTGTCATACTTAACCTTTCGTTCAGCACTAGTTCCATCAGGCAGCATGGTATTGGCTGTCAGAAAAGCACAACTGTGCTGAAAAGTTGTCATGCAGTCACTGGATTTGACATGCCCACAGTTTAACAGTTGTGTAAATTGACATGGTCTGGAGACGAGATTAGCAACTGACATGCCTAGAAGTGGCAAATTGTGACAATGACTTTAGATACACAGTCCATTAAGTAATGTTAAAAACTTAATTTTATCACATAAAAACAAAAAAAACATATAAAACGTAATAATTAATAAACAAAAAAAAAAATAACACTAAATTGAAAAATACATACAAGCCAGAGAACAAGCCCTGGCTGTAACACAACACTCCTAAATATTATCTAGCTATCTTGGTCATCCCTCCCAGTCTTACATTTTCATTTTCTTGGCGCAGACGTCTGGAATTGTCTTGGCCGCCTGATTGATTTCATTTGCAGTATCTGTCTTCTCATACAACTTCTGCAGCTCTCTGTTCGTGTGGATATACCAACTCCATTTCCATTCACAGGTCTATAGATTCTTCTGGGCACCTTTCCTTTCCATTTTCTGAGCAGTTCCTCCTTTATGTCTTCTATACATAAAAAACAGTTTACCAGAGCATTCTTTGATGCATATATCCATATAAATTATTGTATAAAGAACTGCACACATACCCAAGAGATGTCTGAAGACAACTTTGGTTGTCCACCAAACTGTGATGTTTTGTCATCATTGCTAGTGCTGTGCAGTTGCACAAACCATCTTCTTTATCTGCAACCTAATTAAATCAAATATCTCCTCTGGAGATTACTTTTTCACCTCCTTTGCAACTTTATACTACAACACATAATAAAGTATTGAAGGAGGAATAAGGTTCTTCTGGGCGAAGTGAAATGTTTTAGTTACATTCAGGATAAAATACCTTCTAAATCTGAAGTGCTGTTGAGAATGAGTGCAAGGTTGGTGATTGAGGTGTGAGGTTTGGTTTAAGTATTGATTGTTAGGGTTAAGATCCTACTTGAAATAGTTCAGTTTTCTTGAAGTTCATTTGGAGGATGTTGGCAGATGTACCTGCACTGACATCATAGAAGCAAACTCATAAATGTCCAGGGTCTTAGGGATATCACAGGAATAAACCAGCAGAAAATTCAAATAATTAGCAGCACATTGTTAAGCAGCTGTCTTGCCAACTAATTTCAACTTTTAGTTGTTGATGTTAAGCTAAATAGACTGAGATAGCTAGGCATCCTCCTGATCACTTCACCCCAGAAGAAGAACTCTAAACATAAGCAAAAATAATATTCTTGTAGCTCTTCAGGGTAGAAGTTGTGATAACAATACACCACTTGGGACCCATTCTACATTATAATAGACTAGCTGTGCTACCTTTCTAAAACAGGTTGAAATCTAAATAATTATCTTTGACCTTGGCCTTAAGGCATAAGTCTCTGTTATATGCCATTTAGTATGGGATTCGTAAGTCAGATCAGGTCAAGTTGAGGAACATGCATTGGTATAGTGCGTTGCCACACCCACAACATGAAGATCCTGGTTGGCAACCTCTCAGGCAGATTCATGGTCCAGTCCCCGAGGAAATGACAATCTATCTGCCACTGCCAAGTGCTATGTGAGTGTCACCTTGGCCTGGTCCAGTCACTCAGGTCATCAACAATGAGAATCTTGTGAGTTGGATCACCCTCAGGGAATCACGTCACCTGGCCATAGTGCCATAACTGATGCTCCCTCACAATCCAGTTAATGTGCCTCATTTGGGACACCATGAGCAGCTGCTGATTCAACACAAAGTGAAACCAGTGGTACCCAAGGATTCCCCGAAGATACACAGTACCAACAGAGTCCAGTCTTCATCTCAGGTCACTGGATGGTGCCCATGTTTCATAACCATATAGAAAGACAGGAAGCACCAGGATTCTAAAGACTTGGTCCTCCATCCTTTTACAAAGGTATCGGGAATGCCACACACCCCATCCTAGCGACCTCATGTCCCCCCATGCTCTCCCAATCCATCTACGGACTTCATAGGAAGAGTCACCAGAGACATGAATGTTACTGCCAAGGTAAGTAAACCTCTCAACAAGGTCGACACTCTCTACGCAGACAGACACACTGCTGATGGCTGTGCCCAAGAGGTCATTAAAGGCCAGGATCTTGGTTTTTATCCTGGACACTCGCAAACCAAGACACTCAGACTCCTCGCTCAGTTTCCTGATCAGAGTCTCCATTGACTCCATTGATTTCTAAAAGTAGTGTTAATGTTTGTGATGTGCTATCTGTTGGAATGGCAGAGACATAGCAACCGGACAGACATACAGACCCTTTTCCTTTAATTAAGGAGGATTTGCACTATGGGTTTTCATTGCATCATTAAACAGAAAACCCACTACAACCCTCACTTTTAGTTCAATTCATTGTAGACGATTTTTACATTTTTGTGGCACCCATAAAGAGCTGTCAAACATTACACAATGGATTCCACTGATTCACTATTTGGGAGATAAAGAAAAAATCCATTTAACAGCACAACATCTCTGCAGCTGGTTCAAATATGAGATTTTATTTGCTTGTTTCTGTTACCTTGTCCAGTAATACCTAGAATAATTTAGCTATGCCTTCGGAAATGGAGATTAGAAAGTTAGAACAATTGTGACGAGAACATGTCATTCAGCCCAAAACGCTTGTCCTTCCTATTCAGCTGAATTATCCATTAATTTGAGTTTTGAAGGACCCTAAAGTCCTACTCTTCTCCACACTACTTGGCCATTTATTTATTGTGTCTAAGGTTCTCTGTTTGAAGAAAAACTTCAAACATTTGTAAGAATTCTGCTCTTATCCAACCATAGCCTCGTGTTCTTGTTGAAGAATTTACTTTAGAGTACTAGCTTGGATCCACTGTACTAGTTTTTTTCATAATTTTTTTCCAAACACTTCAATAATATTACCTCTTTAATCACCATTTGCTTAAACTGAAAAGGCTCTGGTGCTTCGATCTTATCCTATAAGCTGATATCTTCCCCCTGAAATCAGCTTAGCCACTCTTTTCTGGACATTCTCTAAGCATTCCTACGTCTTTTTTTTTTTGTAATGTTGAGAGCACAACTGGAAACAGGACTCCAGGGACCTCATGTATAACGCCGTGCGTAGAAATCACACTATAATATGACGTAAGCACAAAAGCGGGAATGTGCGTACGTACAGAAAAATCCAGATTCAGGAATCTGTGTGTACGCAAACTTCCACGTTCTTGCGCTACATAAATCCCGATCAGCGTGAAAAGTAACGCACATGCACTTGCCTGCTGCCCACCCCAACTCCTCCCAGAATTACACCTCTTTGAATATGTAAATCAATATAAATCGCCCTTAAGCTCAGCCTTCTGTGAAAAGACAATGGCAAAAGTACGAGGGAAAATAGAATTTCAGCGACTACCAAGTGGAGGCAAGGAAAAACGTACTATTTGTTGGTTTAAACAGTGGTATAATCAACAAAAGGAAGTTCATCGAGTGACATAGCGTGTCGGATAAAGTCAAAAACTCAAGCTCACAAAGTCGCACAGTGCCCGAAATAAAAAAGAAGTTGTCAGATATCATAGTGTCATATGAAAGCTTATTAGGGTGCAGAGAAAAAAAAAGGCACACAGTGGGGAAAAAGCACAAAATATGAACTTTAATCTTGAAATTTCCACTTTAATCACGTAGTTTATTTTGTCATTAAAGTAGAACATCATAAACTTAATCATAAAATCGTTTAATTTACTAGTTTCTCAAATTCCATCGTAACTAAAGTAGTACGTTAAATGCTTTGTTTTGTATTTGATCTTCAATGTGCTCTGTGTGTGAATCACTACATGCTTCTTAAACTGGCTTTCTCTACCTCTGACAGGACACAGAATCCATTACATTCGTGATATTACAGCTCTCTGAATAACTAAAATACTGAGATGTATACGTGATATCATCCATCCAGCCATCCATTTTCCATCCCGCTTAATCCGAACACAGGGTCTGCTGGAGTCAATCCCAGGAACCAATCCTGGGCAGGGTGCCAACCCACTGCAGGACACACACAAACACACCAAGCCCAATTTAGAATCTCCAATCCACCTAACCTGCATGTCTTTGGACTGTGGGAGGAAACCCACGCAGACACGGGGAGAACATGCAAACTTCATGCAGGGAGGACCCGGGAAGTGAACCCAGGTCTCCTAACTGCGAGGCAGCAGCGCCGCCACTGCACCACCATGCCGCCCTACATGATATCATTTTCATGATAATAGGAGTTAAAGCATGTTATTAAATATGGGAACACGGTGGTGCAGTGATTGTGCGCAACCTTAGATGAAATAATTTATTGCAGCAGTACTGTCTCTCAAACATACTAACCTCCAATTCCTGTCCTTACTTTTCTTTCCCCAAATACCCAATCACCACACGATCAGCTCTGTAATAGACGTTAAGCCATCTGTAAGCTTAGAACGGTGCTCAAAACTTTTAAGGAACATTGAAATATCTTTGTAGTACATGTTTAATTATTCTATCATTCACGCCAGTCCCAGTGAAGCATACAATGCAAGGCAGGAAAATTCTGTGAACGGAGCACCAAATCCTTGCTAGCATAGCGACGCCATTTCCTTTAATTATTAACAATATAGATTATTTAAATAAAGTTAAAGTATTATCTGTATAATATAATAAACATATTTTGCTGCATTTCATCTTAAAAATGATATCGTCATCATATGTAAATACGCGCTTCATAAAGTGGCTCAGGTTGTGTAATATTATAACTGTAGTGCAAGTTTACAGTGAGGTAATTGTACTTATAAGTACAAACAGTTCTACAAGGAGCCGTTGATTAAGTGCATTTAAAGTTCTTGGGATGAAACTGTTTCTGAACCGCGAGGTCCGTACAGGAAAGGTTTTGAAGCATTTGCCGTGTGAGAAGCAGTTCAATAGACAGCATGGCTGAGGCAGTGTGTGCTTGATGCTGTATACCGATAATTATCTTTCCGATCAGCTGCTCTGAGTGGTGCAGTGAGAGTAATATGGAAAAAGATGATCCGCTGTGGCAACTTCTAACGGGAGCAGCTGAAAGAAGAAGAAGGTGCTGTGAGAATAACAATGATAAAGCAGCTATGGTATTTAGAACAGTTTGACCATTCTGTGGACCATTATATTGTTACTGGTTAATTACAAGCAGATGTAATTAAACTAATAAACAATATGCAGTTAATTTCAGTGTATTTATAAAGCCGCGTCAGGGATGTGGATCTGAAAAAGAAAGATAAACCACACAGGAACAGTAGCATTGCTTTGACTTTGGGTGCTGCCAGTCTGAAAAACCGAGTGGAGAACTTGCGTATGACAGGGTATGATCTACCGTGGAAATGTGCGTGGCTTTACTCCAAGTTTAGGTTTCATACATCGCGATTTGAACATGGAAACGTTTGTATGCAACATTCCTGTGCATGTACACTGTTCATACATAAGGCCCTAGGTGAAGGTTCACTAGTGTGTTATTAAAAACAGGGAGAAGATACTTACAAATACTGGAAGACAGGGTCTGAACCCCAGCTTGATTTTGAGTTGAAGTGCCTTTGGATGAACCTGACCTACTGTGGTGAACTGGTGCCCTTCCTTTCCTTTCAAACACAGTTGACTGAATAGACTTTGCCTCCATTGTAACTTTATAGTGGATAAAGCAAGACTGAAAATATGCAGTGTTTTAAATTTTTTTTTAGTTTTGTAATTGCTATTTCTCGATTATACAGTACACCTATAATGCAACCTTTTAATTTTAAAGAGAGAAACAGGTGTATTAGTTACCCTACAAATACCTGAAATGAAAAAGAGGAGGAGATGTAAAGGTACGATGGTTAAGAAAGTTCAAAAACCAGCAAGACAGACAGGATTCCAAGGCAATGAAGAGATCACAGTGGAAAAAACTGGCCATGCCAAGCAGGCTAAGTGAGGGGAAAGAAGACTCTGCATTACCATCTAGTGGTGAACTCTGTGAGTGTTTATTTTACAGTAAAGGAGAGCCATTAGCATGAAACCAGAAGCCTTCTGTAGCTTTTGAGATCCCTTGCTATTGTTAGTTTTGCAGCAAAAGGCCTCAAGGCTTTTAGGTATTGGCACATCATACAAAGTCCTGGGGGATCTCCTGTTGCTCCCAATGAGGGAATCACTTTGTAGAAGGTCTGAGATTGTTCTATAATGAAAGGTGCTATAATTAAGATAGCAAGACTAATTGATTGATCGTTTGATTTATCATTTCCAGGATGTAAAAGCACATGATAGCAGGTTAATACTTTGTCATATCCAATGAGGTATTTTGTCCACATGATTGGACACATAGGTGCCAAGTTCATTATTTAATATATATACTGAATGTAAAATTTGACAGAATGAGCTGCAACAAAAGGTCACAATACATAAAGCAAATAAATGCAGATGGCAGCAACTAAACATTTTTAATATTTTAAAAATCCAAATTAAAAATAGTGATTTATAATGATATTATTTCACAGTTGGGTCTTTTGAACAACTGAATACAATGTAGGCCATAGAAGTGAAGCTGGAATTGACCATTTTGTATGCATCTGTAAAAGATGCCCAAAAACCAAAAGGGCATTACAAGTTTCTTAACTCCATCTGAGCCACTTCTTTTGCCCTCTGTGTGAATTAAAAAAAAACAAACAGAACCAACTGTTTTCTGATACAACACTACTTTAAGAGTAAGATGTTATACACATACCAGTCTCCATCCGTTAGCTTTCTAAATCCACAGTATAGGGCAGCACCTACAGCTTGGCACATGTTCACTTACAGTATGAAAGGAAAAATAAGATCCATCCATTTTATAAACCTGCATGATGTAATTTAGGATCACAGTCTAACTTGGCAGCTTCATCTGCAGGTCAGTGACCAAAACTGGATTGGATGCCACTCCATGGCAGTGCAAACACTCACACATACATTGACAGAAAGCTGGGATGATTCTGAGCCACCAATTAACAGGATCTTAATGAATTCAGGCAAACAAAGGGAAAACATCCAAAACTCAGAACTGAATTCAGGTCCCTGGAGCTATGAGGCTGTAGCACTATCACCGTGAGAATCAAGCTGTTCACCTACTGTACTTGTACATCAAAATTGAAAAAGTCATGTGTTAGTAATAGAGCTGAATGAGCTACTCTTTTGCACAGTTAATGTAAAGTATAAAATCCCACTTGTGAGAATGAGAGTGTCTGTGGCAATGAGACTCAGTGTCTGAGGCTTGTCTTTGTCCAACAGTAAATTCTAGTTGCTTCTGGATCTTTCATGCCATTTCAAGAGAAGTACAGCCTCCAGATTGTCCTGGGATCTGGCAGTCAGCCGACCGAGGCATCTTCATCAAATGCTATGAGCACTTTTGCTCTACTTATGGAACATCACAATTCCATATGCACAAACAAAAAACAAAGATGTTCTGTATAGCTCAGTTTCATAATGAATACTATACTAAATCACTTTACGGTGATGAAATGTTGTGTTTAATTACCTAGTTTCCTCTTGCCGTCACTTGTCTCCAGAAATGTATATATTACTTTCAGCAACACGTTTTATAAACTGGAGTAGATATCTTTTTCTCTCTCTGC